>NC_084797.1:86873867-87173867 GCF_963169125.1 Humulus lupulus | reverse complement strand
ATTTTTAGCGGATTGTGGGAAAATACTATTGTGATACTCGAGCCTAGGTATCGAGACCATAGGGTAGGTCTCCCCAAGACTTAGGGTTTAGTCTCAAATATTTTTGTATGAATTTCCTTAATGGGTTTAAAACCAAATAAGGATCATTAATCCTTACAAATAATTTTTAAAATGACCAAACTGCCCAAAATAATAATAATGAATTATGAAGCGCCATAATTAATCCGAGTATACTGTATGGATAATTACAGTATTGGCTAAATCATAACTGGACTATATATTGGAGGTTGAAATCCTACTGAGAGCTAAGGACTCCAAGTAAGTTAACTTATATTGTGTGGCTGCAACATGAAACGACTATTGTATTGTATGTTAGTATAGGGACACATGCACATATATACTCTTTCGTAGAAAGTTGCTTATAGACGTGCTGATTTAGAAAATGTGATCGGTAGATATCCATCATATCCTAGACGGCTGATCCCCGTCACACTGCTTGATTTTATTATGTTCGGTTCATTACCGCGACGAGTGGCTAAGAGGTGAGGATTGCTGGTTAAACCTAGGAGCGCCAAAATGAATGGGACCTAGTGATGAGGACACCAAGACTCAAAATCCAAGTCAAGTTCCAGTTGATCCAAGTCAAGAGGGGAGGAATGATGAGGACACTAGTTTAGGAGCTTGATCAATACTTAGCTTCTTGTAATGAGTCTTTTTATTTTTAATCACGTTTTTTTTCTTTGTTTATTTTGTGATAAGTCAAACATTTGACTTGTGTGAGTCCAAGAGTCCTTTTTGTCTTTAATTTTCGGTTTTCATTAGGAAGACAAAGGGGCTGTCCTTAATTTTTCGGTTTCATTAGGAAGACCAAGGGTCTTGTTTTCATGTAATTTTCGTCCTTATAAGGACTGCCAAAACAATGTGAAAAATCAGATTATGTTGAATGAAATTGTGAGTTTATTTCTTCTTGAGTTCTTGAAGAAACTTTTGAACTTATCAAGGAGATTCCTTGTGGCGTTCATCCTGACTTATCAAATGGATTCCATCCCCGTTTGTGGCGTCTTCCTCATACCAAGGTTCGTGCTTGGCTAAGCATTGGGTCGCGGTTCCATTCCAATCTCGTATGTTCTTGGTGGCTGTTCCATATTTGGTGTCGGGTTTCGTCACACTTGTTGGCGTGGTTCGTATCAGTTGGTATCAGAGCTTAGGATCATTCGGTTTGGCCTATCCTTTTTTTTTCATTTGTGTTTCTATTCTATTCGTATTTCAATTTTAGGGTTTCTGAAATAAAAAAAAAAAAAATCTATCTATTCGTGTTCTTGATTTTCTTAGTCTTTGTTCTTGTTTTCTTTCTAAAAAATCCGAAACCATTATAGTTAATCTCTTTATTCCAGATTGTTTCTTTGTTCAAATCGTGTTCTTATTTCCTTGTTTACATTATTTCTTTGTGAAATCCCTTGAAAATCCGAAACTAGTTGATATTGCTAAGTCCGAATCTGTTTTTCTTCAAGTTCGAATCTATTTGTTGTCAAATCCATTTGTTTTCCCTTGTTTCAATTGTTTTTTTTGTTGTGAAATCCAAAAGTTCTTTGGGTTTCTCTTGTTCTTATTGTGCAATCTGAATTAGGATTGAGTATTCTCTTGTTCTTATTGTGAAATCTGAATTAGGATTGAGTTTTCTCTTGTTCTTGTAGTGAAATCTGAATTGAGATTGGGTTTTATCTTGTTCTTATGGTGAAATCTGAGTTGGGATTGAGTTTCACTTATTCTTATTGTTAAATCTGAAAGTGGGTTGGGTTGTCTCTTTTCTTTTTGTGAAATCCGAATCTGCATTGTTTCTTTTTTCTTTTTGAGTCTCCATTGTTTCTCTTGTGAAAACCGATTCATTTTGCTTTCGAATTCGTTCCTTGCATCTGCAATTGAGAAATCAAAGAAAAAAAAATAGAAAGAAAGAAGAAGAAAAGAAAAACAAGAGGATCCGAGACTAAAAAAAAAAAAAAAGAGTCTGGAAACCCTTCTTAAATTTTTTTGTTATATTCTTGTTCCCCATAGTCTAGAGGCCTTTTTTCCAAAACCCCACACAAGTGTTCCAAAAATCACCATTTTTCGCCACTTTTTCATCGGTTTTCGTTTGATTTGTTTGGTAGAATTGGCTGCTTGAACCTCCATATCACCGTTTCATTAGTTTTCAAAGAGCTTAAAGAAGAAAATAGAGTGGAAAAAGGCAGAGGTGTGAGCTTATTTGAGGGTAAAAGCCATCATTGAGTGCAAACACGAGTGTACTTGAGTGACCATTTTCTTTGAGTGAAACACGTGAGGGAGTGTGGTGAGGTCTTTTTCTAACCTTATTTTTTTGCAGATTTTCAATCATGTCACAAAATATAGAAAGAAATGCAGGCAATGACACTCCACCACCTACAGTTCCAAATCTACAAATTGAAGCTTTAATGGGGGAGATGAGGAGGATGTTGAGGGCGGAGTGTGAGCAAATACATGAGAGGTTGGATAGGGTAGAAGAGGGAACACAACGGAGACCAAGGAGGGGTAGGGTACACCAAAGGGAGGATGAGAATGAAGGGGATTTAGAAGGGGTAGTTTCTGATGATGAGTTTGATAGGATGTCGACGGGTAACCATAGGAGGTATGGTGGGAATAGAGAAGATAGGAACCAGGTAGATAATTATATGGGGAATATCAAAATGAGAATCCCAGCTTTTCAGGGGAAGAGTGATCCTGAAGCATACCTTGAGTGGGAGAAGAAGATGGAGCTAGTTTTTGATTGTCACAACTACTCCGACATGAAGAAGGTAAAGCTTGCTGCCATTGAGTTTACTGATTATGCTATTGTTTGGTGGGATCAGTTGTGCATCAACAGGAGGCGGAGTGGAGATCGCCCTATTGACACATGGGAGGCTATGAAGAGGGTGATGAGGCGACGATTTGTACCATCTCATTATTATCGAGATCTATACCTTAAGTTGCAGGGTCTTCGTCAAGGTTCCAGAAGTGTTGATGAGTATTACAAGGAGATGGAGATGGCTATGATTAGAGCCAATGTTGAAGAGGATCGGGAGGCAACCATGGCAAGGTTTTTGAATGGGTTGAACCGAGAGATTGCTGACCCAATCGAACTACACCATTATGTGGAATTGGAGGATTTGGTGCATATGGCAATCAAAGTTGAGAGGTAGCTCAAGAGGGGTAGTACAAGTTCAAAGCCAAGACCGAGCCCACACAATTCAAGTGCAACACCTTGGCGGTCGAACTATCCAAAGAAGGAAGAAGACCAACCTACTTCATCCTTTACACCAAAACTAGCCACGACCCCTCAAGGTAAAACATCCCCTACTTCGTCCCATTCTAGTGAGATAAAGTGTTTCAAATGTCAGGGGCGAGGACACATAGCTAGCCAATGCCCAAACAAGCGAGTTATGGTAATTCGGGATAATGGGGAGATAGATTCTGAAGAGGAAGATGATCTTGATGATATGCCACCATTGGAGGACGCTTCTATGGGTGGTGAGGAGTTTGGGGCAGAATCTGGTGAGATGCTTGCACTAGTCACACGACGAGCCTTAAATTTGCAAGCAAAAGAAGAGGAAGAAGAGGTGTAGCGGGAGAACATCTTTCACACTCGTTGTCATGTGAAAGACAAGGTATGCAGTGTTATTATTGATGGTGGTAGTTGCACTAACGTTGCTAGTTCTTCCATGGTTGAAAAGCTGGGGCTCCCAACGCTTAAACATCCTCGTCCATACAAGTTGCAGTGGTTGAATGATAGTGGTGAAGTGAGGGTTACAAAACAGGTGCTGGTATCATTTCGAATTGGCAAATATGAGGATGAGGTATTGTGCGATGTGGTTCCCATGCAAGCTGGACACCTCCTTCTAGGAAGGCCTTGGATATTTGATCGGTGAGTCCAGCATGATGGCTTCACCAACAAGTACTCATTCACGTTCCATCAACGAACAATCACTCTAGCTCCATTGACGCCAAAGCAAGTATATGAAGACCAAGTGAGGTTGCAAAAATTGAGTGAAAAAAAAAATTGAGTGAGCAAAAGAAGGAGAGTGAAAAGATGAATGAGAGTGAGAAAAAAGAGAGACAGAGAGAGAAAAGGGTCGAATCAAGTGAGAGAGAAAAGAAAGAGAAGAGTTCGATCAATGAGGGAAAATTAGAGAGAAAACAAAGTAATTTTTATGCAAAAAAAAGTGAGGTTAAGGAGGCTCTTTTAAACACTAACCAACTTGATGCTAACAAGGGTCGTCACAAGCAGGTTTTTGATCCCGGTGATTGGGTATGGTTACACATGAGGAAAGAGCGATTCCTAGCACAAAGACGTTCCAAATTGCTACCTCGAGGAGATGGGCCGTTTCAAGTGCTAGAAAGGATTAATGACAATGCCTACAGACTCGATTTACCAGGTGAGTATACTGTTAGTGCTACTTTTAATGTTTCTGATTTGAGTCCTTTTGATGCAGGTGACGATTTGAGGTCAAATCTTTCTCAAGAGGGGGGGGGGGGGGAATGATGAGGACACCAAGACTCAAAATCCAAGTCAAGTTCCAGTTGATCCAAGTCAAGAGGGGAGGAATGATGAGGACACCAGTTTAGGAGCTTGATCAATACTTAGCTTCTTGTAATGAGTCTTTTTATTTTTAATCACGTTTTTTTTCTTTGTTTATTTTGTGATAAGTCAAACATTTGACTTGTGTGAGTCCAAGAGTCCTTTTTGTCTTTAATTTTCGGTTTTCATTAGGAAGACAAAGGGGCTGTCCTTAATTTTTCGGTTTCATTAGGAAGACCAAGGGTCTTGTTTTCATGTAATTTTCGTCCTTATAAGGACTGCCAAAACAATGTGAAAAATCAGATTATGTTGAATGAAATTGTGAGTTTATTTCTTCTTGAGTTCTTGAAGAAACTTTTGAACTTATCAAGGAGATTCCTTGTGGCGTCCATCCTGACTTATCAAACGGATTCCATCCCCGTTTGTGGCGTCTTCCTCATACCAAGGTTCGTGCTTGGCTAAGCATTGGGTCGCGGTTCCATTCCAATCTCGTATGTTCTTGGTGGCTGTTCCATATCTGGTGTCGGGTTTCGTCACACTTGTTGGCGTGGTTCGTATCACCTAGGGGCCCTCATGCTTACTTAATCAGTGAATGGTTAGAACCCAAGCAAGTGCTTTGATATGTTATTCCCGGATAGTAGCCGTGAATATTGGCCATTCTGTGAGAGTGCCTAGAGATACTAGGGGTTGCCAAGTTTGAGTGAGGGTGAACACCCTAGGGGTAACTGCTCACCAGCACCACTGATTACACTCTTGGATAAGTAGTGATGCCCTAGGTAACTTGATGGTTACCCTTGTGAGGGATTTACTCTTGGATAAATAGCGATGCCCTAGGTAACGCGATAGTTACCCTTGATGGGGATATTTATTGGCTAGATCTTAGTGTTGAGACTCGGTTCTCCCTTACAGATTAGCATTTATGCTGGAGGGCATGTTATGCCCTAATTGTTGGAAGTTTTCGAGCGTTGGTCTCGAATTATATTGTGATATATTATGTCTGCTTGCTCTGGGATTTTCTGAGTGCAGGTATTTACTTGTTGATAAGAAATAGTTGTGATATAATATATCTGCTTGTTAAGGGGTTTTCTGAGTGCAGAATTTTATCTGTTTATATGAAATAGTTTGTCATTGGTTGTCAGGCATGACCATAAGTTTGTCAGGACGCTCTTGTGTTCTTGAAATTGATTGTGTAGGGTTCGGATGGATTCGGAATCCTAATTCTCTGTTGGGGTTTTATGCCCTAATTAAAACTCAATTTCTTTGTAATCTCATTTATTATCAATAAAAGAATAGAAATCATTTTTTGACTTGGTCAATCACTTTGCTCACATGTTTTATTTTCATGATTATTTGTTTAATATAAACCTTTATTAAATCCTGAGCATATGGCTCATCGTATTTATAGTGACGCAATCACAGTGGAATATAAATATGATTATATGTTCAAAATAAGTTACTCCTAAGATTAGTCAGTGCAGAGGATTTACACTGACTTGCCAATCTACGATATGATCTACTTACACATTGTAGTGTTATGTTCTTTCCAAAACATTAGCAAAGTAGATAAGATTGGATGTATTTGTTACATCTGACTGGACCGATATTGATAGTTGATAATGTAAGTAAACATACCGTTATTATCTATTCTAGTCATATCATATAGTGGACCATAAGTCAATTCAATCTCAATTCTGATTGGTTAGTATTCTAACTGATTGTATTATTTGAGTTCTTTGACTTGTTTGTTACCAGCTTATCCTACGGACTAGCCCATACTTACATCTTGGGAACTCGGTAGTATAATTGAGTGAGAGTGTTAATCATAGATATGAACATGTATAGCATCAAATGAAGAAGTGAAATGATGGTTTCCATGTAGTTTGGTTCAAGGTGTTAAATGATAGAGATCTCATTTCAGTAATTAAATTAGTTTACTGAAATATCATTTACAAGGAACTAAGTGTTTTAAGGATAAAATACAATGAGGAGTAAAACGGTATTTTAGTCCTATCTCTTTGTAGACCGTTTATAGATGATTGAGTGACTATTATGATTGTAAGATTGGATAATTAATAGCGTACCTATATTTGTTATAGAGAATTCTATGAATTCAAGAGTGCAATTCCGAGTCTATATGATGCAAACCAGGGAGCAGGACATGCTGATCGTACAAGTGGGAATGGAGCTGGATTTACACTAGACCCTTTGTCACTTCCTAGTGGCCCAATTATAAGACTTAGAGCCAAGCGTTTCAAGGAAGCACTAAATGGGCTAATCCAAGAGAATTGGGCTGATTCTAAAAAGACCAAGATGGACTCAAATAATAATCAAGGCTTAGTCCATGTCATCAAAGCAAGTGAAGATGCTAATTAACATCCAAAAACGTAATCAGCAAGGTTTAGTCATTAAAGGGCATGAATTTGATGAGTTCGAAGGATATTATTAAATAGGGGAATGCCAATGGCCTTGTCTGGTTAAGTTAATGCATTGAATTTAGTCATTTAAGTTTTTGCTGGCTGCCTTTTGAAGTCCAAAATGCCTAAAAACGTGGGGAGTTATTATTTTTATGTTTGTGTTGCTTTTAAGGCTGAATTATGACTTTTCCTATTCTTGGAGGATTGTTCCAAGTATATATAGGGGTTTTATGAACATTGTAAGACATTATGTTTTGGAGAAATATTATTATTATTGTGAGGTGTGTTCCTCTTCATTGTTGAAAGAACTCTTGAACTTATCAAGTTAATCTTGTGGCGTTCAAACAACCAAACTTATCACCTTGATCCTTGAGATATTCTTAGGTTTCCTGGTGTGGCATTTTCTATCCTTTGTAGTCTTGGTTTTCATCTAATTAGGTGACGGGTCAAGGCTCAACAAATCTAGTCTACATGATCTTGGGGTTCCAAACCTTCATTGTTATCGGGTTTCATCACAGTTGTTGGTGAGGTTCATATCATTTGGTATCAGAGCTTTGGTTCTAAGGCAAGTTTGACTATCTATTATTTTCGTTTTCATATTCCCTACTATACTTGAAAAAAAAAGAACATCAGCAAAAAAAAAAGAAAAAAAAAGTACACGATTCCATTAAGAAAATTTTATTCCTTTAAATCTTGTTTCTCACCATATTCAAGTTCTTGATCTTTGATCTTTTGATGAGTCCTTTTTCCCATCTTGATCTTTTGATGAGTTTGGCTGCTTCTCCTTTTTGAATGGTTTCTAGATTATTTTGGATTAGTTTCTTGAAGCTCAATTAAGAACTAAAGAAGACACAAAAGAGTGGAAAAAGGCAAGAGTGTGTGAGGCCATAAGAGGGTAAAAGTCGTTTAGAGTGAAAACACGAGTGCAAGTGTATCAATTGTTGAGTGAAACACGTGAGGGAGTGCTTGTGAGGATTCTAACTTTGTTTTTCAGATTATAAATATGTCCAATAATAATCAAGAAGAAGACATAGCCGGAGATTTTCGACAACCCACTGGTCCGAACCTCCAAATGCAAGCATTGTTAGGGGAGATGAGGCGTATGATGAGGGCTGAATTGGAACCTATTCATGAGAGGATGGACAGGGTAGAAGTGGGAACTCCTAGGGAACAACAACAGGACAACCTTAATAGGCAACAAGGTGGGCGTGTTCCATGGCAGAATGTTGAGGAAGAGGTTGAGTCAGAGGAGTTTGATGACCCATTTTGAAACAGGGTAGGTTTGAGCGTGGGTATGGGAATAGAGAAGCTAGGATGGGTAGGCCTAGGAGGGATAATGATTTAGGAAACATAAAGATTAAAATCCCATCTTTTCAAGGTAAAAATGATCCTGAAGCTTATTGGGAGTGGGAAACTAAAATAGAGATGGTGTTTGATTGTCACAACTATTCAGAGATAAAGAAGGTTAAGTTGGCAGCAATTGAATTCACCGATTATGCCATTGTTTGGTGGAATCAATTACTGATTAATAGGAGGAGGAATAGAGAGCCACCCATGGACACTTGGGAGGAGATGAAAATTCTTATGAGGAAGCGTTTTGTACCCAGCCACTATTATAGGGGATTGTATCAAAAGTTGCAGAGGTTAGTTAAATCAAGGTTCCAAGAGTGTGGATGAGTATTACAAGGAGATGGAGGTAGCTATGATCCGGGCTAATGTAGAAGAGGACAGGGAAGCCACCATGGCTTGGTTTTTGAACGGTTTAAATCAAGAGATTGCGGATATAGTTGAGTTGTAGCACTATGTTGAGCTGACAGATATGGTGTATCAAGCCATAAAGGTGGAGGAACAACTCAAACGGAAGGGATTGTCTAGGAGGGGACAACCTATGTCTACCACTAGCCTATGGAAGACAGCTCCAGAAAGGGACGAGCAGCTACAAAATAATCCAAAATTTGAACCCTCGAATGCCAAGCCAACGACCGCCACTACTTTTGGTAACACTGGTTCTTCTACTTCTAAAACACGTGATATTAAGTGTTTTAAATGTCAGGTGCGGGGACACATAGCTAGCCATTGTGTAAACAAAAGGTTGATGGTGATTAATGCCCAAGGAGAGCTTGAGTCAGAGAATGAGGAAGAAGTAGATGATGATGCCATGCCACCTTTGGAGGATGCTGATGATGAGCAAAATGTTGTGGTTGGAGATTTATTGGTAGCAAGGCGAGTTCACGATGTGCAGATTAAGGAGGAAGAAAGTAACCAAAGGGAGAACTTATTTCATACTTGGTGCTTTGTAAATAACAAAGTTTGCAGTGTCATTATCGATGGAGGGAGTTGTACAAATGTAGCCAGCACTTATTTGGTAGAGAAATTGGCCTTAACCACTTTGAAACATCCTCACCCTTACCGGCTTCAGTGGCTAAATGATTGTGGCGAAATCAAGGAAACAAGGAAAGTGTTGGTGGCGTTATCCATTGGCAAATATGAGGACAAGGTGCTTTGTGATGTGGTTACTATGCATGCATGCCATTTATTATTGGGAAGACCGTGGCAGTACGATTTGAGGGTTACGCATGATGGATTCATGATTAGGTATTATTTCACTCTTAAAAGGAAACCTATTACTCTTGTTCCATTAACTCCAAAACAGGTCATGGAGGATCAACTAAAGTTACAAAGATAAAATCAAAAAAAATAAAGAAAGGAAGGTTGAAATAGAAAAAAGAAAAGAGTTTAAAAATAAAGAAAGAGAGAAAGACATTGATCAGAGTGAAAAAGAAAGAGAGAGGATTTCAGCCATAGTGAGAGAAAGAGAGGAAAAATTCAGTTATTTTGCAAAAAAAAGTGAGATCAAGAGAGCATTATTTTCACACCAGCCCCTTATTGTACTCATGTACAAGGAGGCTCTTTTATGTACTAATGATCTCGTCGGTACTTTGCCGAGCGATATTGTTTCTCTTTTGCAGGAGTTTGAAGATGTCCTTCCCGAAGAGGTACGTTATGGCTTACCTCCAATTCGAGGGATTGAACATCAAATTGATTTCATACCCGGTGCATCCATTCCAAACCCACCTGCTTATAGGAGCAATCCCGAAGAGACCAAGGAGCTTCAGAGCCAAGTAGGTGAATTATTGGAGAAGGGGTATGTGCCTGAAAGCATGAGCCCTTGTGCTAATCCGGTGCTATTAGTTCCTAAGAGGGATGGAACATGGAGGATGTGTGTTGACTGCCGAGCCATCAACAACGTAACGGTAAAGTATTATCATCCCATTCCTAGACTAGATTATATGTTGGATGAATTGCATGTTGGATTTTCTTTCAATAGAAGTACACATTCTGCAACTAAGTTTTCACCATTTGAAATTGTTTATGGCTTTAACCCATTGTCACCTTTGGATTTAACTCCTTTACCTTTGAGTGAACGTGTGAACTTAGATGGCAAAAAGAAGGCAGAATTTGTAAAGATCATTCATGAAAAGGCACGGTTGAACATTGAAAGGAGGACTAAACAATATGTCCATTAAGCCAACAAGGGATGCAAGCAGGTAGTGTTTGAACCAGGAGATTGGGTTTGGTTGCACTTAAGGAAGGACCATTTTTCAGAGAAACGACATTCAAAACTCCTACCACGGGGTGACGGACCATTTCAAGTAGTGGCACGCATCAATGATAATGCCTACAAGCTTGACCTACCAGGTGAGTATGGTGTTAGTGCAAGTTTTAATGTTGTTGATTTGTCTCCTTTTGATGTAGGTGATTATTTGAGGACAAATCCTTCTCAAGAGGGGGAGAATGATGCAAACCATGGAGCTGGACATGTTGATCGTACAAGTGGGAATGGAGCTGGATTTACACTAGACCCTTTGTCACTTCCTAGTGGCCCAATTACAAGACTTAGAGCCAAGCATTTCAAGGAAGCCCTAAATGGGCTAATCCAAGAGAATTGGGCTGATTCTAAGAAGACCAAGATGGACTCAAATGATACTCAAGGCTTAGTCCATGTCGTCAAAGCAAGTGAAGAGGCTAATTAACATCCAAAAACGTAATCAGCATGGTTTAGTCATTAAAGGGCATGAATTTGATGAGTTCCAAGGATATTAAATAGGGGAATGCCAATGGCCTTGGCTGGTTATGTTAATGCATTGAATTTAGTCATTTAAGTTATTTTTGGCTGCCTTTTGAAGTCCAAAATGCCTAAAAACGAGGGGAGTTATTATTTTAATGTTTGTGTTGCTTTTAAGGCTGAATTATGATTTTTCCTATTCTTGGAGGATTGTTCCAAGTATATATAGGGGTTTTATGAACATTGTAAGACATTATGTTTTTGAGAAATATTATTATTATTGTGAGGTGTGTTCCTCTTCGTTCTTGAAAGAACTCTAAACTTATCAAGTTAATCTTGTGGCGTTCAAACAACCAAACTTATCACCTTGATCCTTGAGATATTCGTTGGTTTCCTAGTGTGGCGTTTTCTATCCTTTGTAGTCTTGGTTTTCATCTAATTAGGTGACGGGTGAAGGCTCAACAAATCTTCTCTACACGATCTTGTGGTTCCAAACCATCATTATTATCGGGTTTCATCACAATTGTTGGTGAGGTTCATATCATTTGGTATCAGAGCTTTGGTTCTAAGGCAAGTTTGACTATCTTTTATTTTCGTTTTCCAATTCCCTACTGTAGTTGAAAAAAAAAAGAAAAAAAAAGTACACGATTCCATTAAGAAAATTTTATTCCTTTCAATCTTGTTTCTCACCGTATTCAAGTTCTTGATCTTTGATCTTTTGATGAGACCTTTTTACCTTCTTGATTTGTTGATGAGTTTGGTTGCTTCTCCTTTTTGAATGGTTGCTAGATTATTTTGGATTAGTTTCTTGAAGTTCGATTAAGAACTAAAGAAGACACAAAAGAGTGGAAAAAGGCAAGAGTGTGTGAGGCCATAAGAGGGTAAAAGTCGTTTAGAGTGAAAACATGAGTGCAAGTGTATCAATTGTTGAGTGAAACATGTGAGGGAGTGTTTGTGAGGATTCTAACTTTTTTTTTGCAGATTTTAAACATGTCCAATAATCAAGAAGAATACACAACCGGAGATTTTCGACAACCCGCAGGTCCGAACCTCCAAATGCAAGTGTTGTTAGGGGAGATGAGGCGTATGATGAGGGCTGAATTAGAACCTATTCATGAGAGGTTGGACAGGGTAGAAATAGGAACTCCTAGGGAACAGCAGCAAGACATCCATAATAGGCAACTAGGTGGGCGTGTTCCGTGGCGGAATGATGAGGAAGAGGTTGAGTCAGAGGAGTTTGATGAGCCATATTTGAACCGGGGCAGGTTTGAGCGTGGGTATGGGAATAGAGAAATAGGATGGGTAGCCCTAGGAGGGATAATGATTTAGGAAATATAAAGATTAAAATCCCATCTTTTCAAGGTAAAAATGATCCTGAAGCTTATTTGGAGTGGGAAACTAAAATAGAGATGGTGTATGATTGTCACAACTACTCGGAGATAAAGAAGGTTAAGTTGGCAGCAATTGAATTCACCGATTATGCCATTTTTTGGTGGGATCAATTACTGATTAATAGGAGGAGAAATAGAGAGCCACCCATGGACACTTGGGAGGAGATGAAAATTCTTATGAGGAAGCGTTTTGTACCCATCCACTATTATAGGGGATTGTATCAAAAGTTGCAGAGGTTAAATCAAGGTTCCAAGAGTGTGGTTGAGTATTACAAGGAGATGGAGGTAGCTATGATCCGGGCTAATGTAGAAGAGGACAGGGAAGCCACCATGGCTTGGTTTTTGAACGGTTTAAATCAAGAGATTGTGGATATAGTTGAGTTGTAGCACTATGTTGAGCTGACAGATATGGTGCATCAAGCCATAAAGGAGGAGGAACAACTCAAACGGAAGGGACAACCTATGTCTACCACCGTCCTATGGAAGACAGCTCCGAAAAGGGACGAGCAGCTACAAAATAATCTAAAATTTGAACCCTCGAATGCCAAGCCAACGACCGCCACTACTTTTGGTAACACTGGTTCTTCTACTTCTAAGACACGTGATATTAAGTGTTTTAAATGTCAGGGGCGGGGACACATAGCTAGCCAGTGTGTAAACAAAAGGGTGATGGTGATTAATGCCCAAGGAGAGCTTGAGTCAGAGAATGAGGAAGAAGTAGATGATGATGCCATGCCACCTTTGGAGGATGCTGATGATGAGCAAAATGCTGTGGTTGGAGATTTATTGGTAGCAAGGCAAGTTCTCAATGTGCATATTAAGGAGGAAGAAAGTAGCCAAAGGGAGAACTTATTTCATACTCGGTACTTTGTAAATAACAAAGTTTGCAGTGTCATTATCGATGGAGGGAGTTGTACAAATGTAGCCAGCACTTATCTGGTGGAGAAATTGGCCTTAACCACTTTGAAACATCCTCACCCTTACCGGCTTCAGTGGCTGAATGATTGTGGCGAAATAAGGGTGACAAGGCAAGTGTTGGTGGCGTTATCCATTGGCAAATATGAGGATGAGGTGCTTTCTAATGTGGTTCCTATGCATGCATGCCATTTATTGTTGGGAAGATCGTGGCAGTATGATTTGAGGGTTATGCATGATGGATTCACGAATAGGTATTCTTTCACTCTTAAAAGGCAACCTATTACTCTTGTTCCATTAAATCCAAAACAGGTCATGGAGGATCAACTAAAGTTACAAAGATCAAATGAAAAAAATAAAGAAAGGTAGGCTGAAATAGAAAAAAGAAAAGAGTTTAAAAATAAAGAAAGAGAGAAAGACATTGATCAGAGTGAAAAAGAAGGAGAGAGCATTTCAGCCATAGTGAGAGCAAGAGAGGACAAATTTAGTTATATTGCAAAAAAAAACTAAGATCAAGAGAGCATTATTTTCACACCAGCCCCTTATTGTACTCATGTACAAGGAAGCTCTTTTATGTACTACTGATCTCATCGGTATTTTGCCGAGCGATATTGTTTCTCTTTTGCAGGAGTTTGAAGATGTCCTTCCCGAAGAGGTACCTTATGGCTTAGCTCCAATTCGTGGGATTGAACATCAAATTGATTTCATATCTGGTGCATCCATTCCATACCGACCTGCTTATAGGAGCAATCCCGAGGAGACCAAGGAGCTTCAGAGGCAAGTAGGTGAATTATTGGAGAAGGGGTATGTGCGTGAAAGCATGAGTCCTTGTCCTGTTCCGGTGCTATTAGTTCCTACGAAGGATGGAACATCGAGGATGTGTGTTGACTACCGAGCCATCAACAACATAACGATAAAGTATCGTCATTCCATTCCTAGATTAGATGAGATGTTGGATGAATTGCATGGTTCTTCTGTCTTTACAAAAATTGATCTTAAGAGTGGGTATCATCAAATTAGGATGAAGGAAGATGATGAATGGAAAACTGCTTTTAAGACTAAATATGGTTTGTATGAGTAGTTAGTAATGCCTTTCGGTTTAACTAATGGTCCGAGCACATTTATGCGTTTGATGAACCATGTTTTGCATGCATTTATTGGCAGATTTGTAGTTGTGTATTTTGATGATATCCTTATTTATAGCAAAAACTTGGAAGAACATGTAATGCATTTGAAATTTGTTTTGGAAATTCTAAGAAAAGAAAAGTTGTTTGCTAACCTCAAGAAGTGCACCTATTGCACGGATAAGCTTGTGTTTCTTGGTTTTGTTGTTAGTAAGAGCGGAATTGAGGTGGACGAGGAAAAGGTGAAGGCAATCCAAGAGTGGCCAATGCCTACAACAATCAGTCAAGTGAGGAGTTACCACGGCTTAGCTAGCTTCTATAGACAGTTTGTGTGTGATTTTAGTAGCTTAGCCGCCCCTCTTACTGAAGTCATCAAGAAAAATGTGCAGTTTAAGTGGGGGGAAAGAACAGGAAAAGGCACGGTTGAACATTGAAAGGAGGACTAAACTATATGTCCATCAAGCCAACAAGGGACGCAAGAAGGTAGTGTTTGAACTAGGAGATTGGGTTTGGTTGCAGTTAAGGAAAGAGCGTTTTCCAGAAAAACGGCGTTCAAAACTCCTACCACGGGGTGACGGACCATTTCAAGTAGTGGCACGCATCAATGATAATGCCTACTAGCTTGACCTACCAGGTGAGTATGGCGTTAGTGCAAGTTTTAATGTTGCTGATTTGTCTCCTTTTGATGTAGGTGATGATTTGAGGACAAATCCTTCTCAAGAGGGGGAGAATGATGCAAACCAAGGAGCTGGACATGCTGATCATACATGTGGGAATGGAGCTGGATTTACACTAGACCCTTTGTCACTTCCTAGTGGCCCAATTACAAGACTTAGAGCCAAGCGTTTCAAGGAAGCACTAAATGGGCTAATCCAAGAGAATTGGGCTGATTCTAAAAAGACCAATATGGACTCAAATAATAATCAAGGCTTAGTCCATGTCATCAAAGCAAGTGAAGAGGCTAATTAACATCCAAAAACGTAATCAGCATGGTTTAGTCATTAAAGGGCATGAATTTGATGAGTTTGAAGGATATTAAATAGGGGAATGTCAATGGCCTTGGCTGGTTAAGTTAATGCATTAAATTTAGTCATTTAAGTTATTTTTGGCAGGCTTTTGAAGTCCAAAATGCCTAAAAATGTGGGGAGTTATTATTTTTATGTTTATGATGATTTTAAGGCTGAATTATGACTTTTCCTATTCTTGGAGGATTATTCTAAGTATATATAGGGGTTTTATGAACATTGTAACATTATGTTTTTGAGAAATATTATTATTATTGTGAGGTGTGTTCCTCTTCGTTCTTGAAAGAACTCTGAACTTATCAAGTTAATCTTGTGGCGTTCAAACAACCAAACTTATCACCTTGATCCTTGAGATATTCATAGGTTTCTTGGTGTGGCGTTTTCTATCCTTTGTAGTCTTGGTTTTCATCTAATTAGGTGACGGGTCAAGGCTCAACAAATCTGGTCTACACGATCTTGGGGTTCCAAACCATCATTATTATCGGGTTTCATCACAATTGTTGGTGAGGTTCATATCAAATTGAGTCTATAAAAGGAGTGCTTAGAGAAAGTTGAAAACACAAGTTCACAAGTTTGACAAGTACAAGTCAGATTTTCAGATAGGTTTTAGATTCTCTTTAAACACAAGTCTTTTTCTAAGCATCTTTGTTATTTTCTCTTCTTCTCTCTGTATCTATCTCATGTGTTGAGAATTGCCCACTCTTGTCTAGGTGATTCTAAGGATACTTTGGTAGACTGTGAAGATTATAGAAGAACGGTTCAGTTTCTTGATAATACTCAGCAACAGAAAGGATACAAGGGTTAGAGAAACTGAAGGAATGACTCATTCATTCCGCTGCGTATAATGTAAGTATTCTTATCATTGTTTCTCTTTGAATTCAATTTTAGAAACATGTTCTAGGTTATCTCATATTAATTTGTTTAATATTAGATCTACATTAAAATAAATAAATATCCTGTATAAGAATTCCTAACAACTAGCCTCAGAGCCTTTGGTAATCTTTATTTTCATGCATTAACATGTTTAAAATTGGATTATTTGATGTGTTTAAAGAATTGGATGGTTTTCATGTTTTTATGTAGCATATTGAATTTTATGTGATTATTAGCAATTTTTGGTTATTTTGTTGTGTTTTAATGCTATTAATATTTATGTATGCTTTATCTTTTGTAAAACATGTTAAACATATTTTTTGAAAAATTTGGTCTGGCTGCCATGCGCGCGCGCACACCAGCCACGCGATGAACAGTACTCGTGGTACTGTTCATCCAAAATTTTAAATTTTTTTATAATTAAAGAAATAAAAATGTGAAAATTAATTATTTAAAATCAAAGCAAAAAATATTAGATTTGTTTTTGTATTTAAAATTGTTTTTTAAAATAAGATATTTTTGTTAGTTGAGATTTAAATAATTTGACATTTTCTACAAAGATTCAAATTCAAATTTAAAAATAGACTAACAACTTAATTTTATATCTTTTAATATATTAAAATATTATAATTAAGATATCAATAATTTAAATTCTTGATATTTTTATTAAATCTTTATTTTAAAATATAAATATTTTTTATTCTACAGTTTTTAATATTTAAATTATTTGAAATTTGAATATTGTTAGTTAGATATTTTTATGGATATTTGAATTTGATTAACTCTTTTGAGATATTTTATGATTGTTATAACTATTAATATTTTATTTTTTTAATGGATGAAATATTAGCTATAGTTGTAACAACACAATATATTTTTGAAAAATTGTTAAGAAATAGATTTTAAATTTTAAAATTGCTTAAATTTTGAAAAATATCATTTTTTTCAGCCAATTAATAAAATATTTTTTTTAATTAATGGGATTTAAACTACCTTTGGTTAATTGTTGATAAATCATATTTAAATTAAATTAATATTTTTTAAAACTAACCTAAACTAAGTTGATTGTTGATAAATAAAATTTAAATTAACTATTGTTAATTGTTGATAAATTTCATTTAAATTGGTTTATTTTTGTAAAAATTTAATTAATTTGAATTTTTTGATAAATTCTAGATAATTAATTGTGGTATTTTTGTAAATGAGATCAATTGTGGTATTTTTGCAAAAATTCATAGAATTGCTCATATAGTAACATGATTAGACCCATCCAATTATAACATGTCTGTTTGCACTATATGTGATATTTTTGCAATTGGGCTTAGATGCATATAGCGGCCCATATGTTTGTTAGATATATGGTTTTTGCCAAATAAAATATTTATAAAATGATAGGTTTTATTTGGGCCCATTAGAAAATGTAAAGTTTAAATTCATCTCTTGTGGGTGATTCCACTTGTGAATGCTCATTTTCTTTGCATGACTATAGTGGGCCTAATCAATTAATAACAATTACTAAAACGAAGGTTTAAATTTCTGTCTTTTGGACCTTGTGATGCGATTCTAAACGATTTGAAACCCAATAAGAATAATGGGACCCAAAAATAAAACAATTTAGAACAAGGAGGCGTTGGATCATTCTAAAAAATCAGATTCTATAAAACACAAAGAACCTTGACCCATTACAGATAAGAACCAAATGTATAAGAATGATATGAGATGCCACACTCAAGAAATGAGAAGGATTGTGAGTGATAAGCCAAGGGTTTGAACACCACAAGAAAGATCTTGATAAGTTCTAAGAAGTTCTTTGAATAACGAAAGAGAAAACACTCTCAAAAATATATTAATTCCAATCTGATTTGCAAACTCGTATGTCCCCCTATTTATACTTGGAACAACCCTCCAACAATAGGAAAAGTTATATTTTAAGCATTAAATTGATTCATGCATTAATATAGACAAAAACCCTTCAATTCTAGACTATTAGACTTCTAGAAAGTAGCTAAATGGCTGAATACAAAAAGTCTTAATTTAAGCAATAGAAATATAACTAAATGGCATAAATAAAACATAAATATATGCCCATAACTCCTCCAAACTGAAAGGTCGTGTTTTGGGAGGTTAACCAGCCCTTTAAATTGCTTCAATAACATTAACTAGGCATTGATCTCCATTTTGAGTAATTTCTGACTTTATCTTTCCATAATCAGTCCATATATCTTGGATTAGCCCATTAAGTGCTTCTTTGAACCTTCTAGCTCTTGCTCTTGTAATTGGCCCAATTGGAACTTGCAATGACTCTTTTAGCGTTGCTCCTTTGTTCTCATCATTCTCTCCCTCTTGAAAAGGGTTTGTCCTCAAATCTTCACCTCCATCAAAAGGAGACAAATCAGAAACATTAAAACTTGCACTCACATTATACTCACCTGGAAGGTCTAACTTATAGGCATTGTCATTGATCTTTTCCAACACTTGAAATGGCCCATCACCCCTTGGAAGAAGCTTAGATCGTCTTTGAATAGGGAATCGTTCCTTCCTCATATGTACCGAAACCCAATCACCAGGTTCAAAAACAACTTTCTTTTGCCCTTTGTTGGCTTGGGCTGCATATTGTTCAGTCCTCTTCTCAATGTTTTGCCGAACCTTCTCATGAATCTGTCTAACAAAATTTGCTTTCTTTTTTCCATCTAAGTTAACATGCTCAGTCAAAGGCAATGGTGTAAAATCCAAAGGAGTCGATGGATTAAAACCATACACAATTTCAAAAGGTGAAAACTTAGTTGCAGAATGTACACTCCTATTATATGCAAACTCTACATGTGGCAAGCAATCTTCCCATGTTTTCAAGTTCTTTTGTATTATGGCACGCAATAATGTAGATAATGTGATGAGGACACCAAGACTCAAAATCCAAGACAAGTTCCAGTTGATCCAAGCCAAGAGGGGAGGAATGATGAGGACACCAGTTTAGGAGCTTGATCAATATTTAGCTTCTTGTAATGAGTCTTTTTATTTTTAGTCACGTTTTTTAGTCTTTGTTTATTTTGTGATAAGTCAAACATTTGACTTGTGTGAGTCCAATAGTCCCTTTGTCTTTAATTTTCGGTTTTCATGAGGAAGACAAAAAGCTTGTCCTTAATTTTTCGGTTTCATTAGGAAGACCAAGGGTCTTGTTTTCATGTAATTTTCGTCCTTATAAGGACTGCCAAAACATTTGGAAAAATCAGATTATGTTGAATGAAATTGTAAGTTTATTTCTTCTTGAGTTCTTGAAGAAACTTTTGAACTTATCAAGGAGATTCCTTGTGGCGTTCATCCTGACTTATCAAACGGATTCCATCCCCGTTTGTGGCGTCTTCCTCATACCAAGGTTCGTGCTTGGCTAAGCATTGGGTCGCGGTTCCATTCCAATCTCGTGTGTTCTTGGTGGCTGTTCCATATTTGGTGTCGGGTTTCGTCACACTTGTTGGCGTGGTTCGTATCAGTTGGTATCAGAGCTTAGGATCATCCGGTTTGGCCTATCCTTGTTTTTTCATTTGTGTTTCTATTCTATTCGTATTTCAATTTTAGGGTTTCTGAAATAAAAAAAAAAAAAAATCTATCTATTCGTGTTCTTGATTTTTCTTAGTCTTTGTTCTTGTTTTCCTTCTAAAAATCTGAAACCATTATAGTTAATCTCTTTATTCCAGATTATTTCTTTGTTCAAATCGTGTTCTTAATATCCTTGTTCCAATTGTTTGTTGTGAAATCAGAAACTATTCTAGAGCTTGTTGAAATCGTGAATTAGGGCTTTGAGTTTTTCTCTTGTTCTAATTGTAGAATCTAAATTTTCATTGAGTTTCTAGTGCTGTTTTGTTTTGAAATCCGAATTTTGCCTTGGGTTTATCTTGTTCTTATTGTGCAATCCGAATTGGCATTGAGTTTTCTCTTATTCTTATTGTGAAATCTGAAATTGGGATTGAGGTTCTCTTATTCTTATTGTGAAATCTGAAATTGGGATTGAGAATCTGAATTGGGATCGATTTTTTTTTTTTTTCTTTTCTCTTGTTCTTGTAGTGAAATCTGAATTGAGATTGGGTTTTATCTTGTTCTTATGGTGAAATCTGAGTTGGGATTGAGTTTCACTTATTCTTATTGTTAAATCCGAAAGTGGGTTGGGTTTTCTCTTTTCTTTTTTGTGAAATCCGAATCTGCATTGTTTCTCTTTTCTTTTTGAGTCTCCATTGTTTCTCTTGTGAAAACCGATTCATTTTTTGCTTTCAAATTCGTTCCTTGCATCTGCATTTGAGAAATCAAAGAAAAGAAAAGAAGAAAGAAAGAAAGAAGAAGAAAACCAAGAGGATCCGAACTCCAAAAAAAAAAAAAAAAAAAAAAAAAAAGAGTCTGGAAACCTCTCTTAAAAATTTTTGTTCTATTCTTGTTCCCCATAGTCTAGAGGCCCTTTTGCCAAAACCCCATACAAGTGATCCAAAAATCATCATTTTTCATCAGTTTTTCTATGTTCGTTTGGTTTGTTCTAGTTTGATTTGCTACTTGAATCCTCCATGATATTGTGGATTAGTTTTGAAAGAACTTAAAGAAGAATATGAGTGGAAAAAGGCAGAGGTGTGAGCCTATTTGAGGGTAAAAGCCATTGAAATTGAGTGAAACACGAGGGGATTTGAGTGAAAATATTGTTCGAGCGAAACACGTGAGGGAGTGTGGTGAGGTCTTTTCTCCATATTATTCTAACCTTATTTTGCAGATTTCCATCATGGCACAAAATCCAGAGAAAGATGCAAGCAATGATATTCCGCCACCTGAGGTTCCGAATCTGCAAATGCAAGCATTAATTGGGGAGATGCGAAGGATGATGAGGGCGGAGTGTGAACAGATACATGAGAGGTTGGATAGGGTAGAAGAGGGAACGCAATGGAGGGCACGGAGGAACAGGGTGCAACAACGGGATGTTGAGGGTGAAAGAGAGTTTGATGGGGGCGATTTAGAGGAAGAATATGATAGGATGTCAGAGGGTAACCATAGGAGGTATGGCCGAGATAGAGAAGCTAGGAACTGGGTAGACAATAATTTGGGAAATATCAAGATGAGAATCCCCGCCTTTCAAGGCAAGAGTGATCCTGAGGCATACCTTGAGTGGGAGAAGAAAATGGAGTTGGTTTTCGATTGTCACAACTACTCTGACATGAAGAAGGTAAAACTTGCTGCCATTGAGTTTACTGATTATGCTATTGTTTGGTGGGATCAGTTGTGCATCAACAGGAGGCGGAGTGGAGATCGCCCTATTGACACATGGGAGGCCATGAAGAGGGTGATTAGGCGACGGTTTGTACCACCTCATTATTATCGAGATCTCTACCTTAAGTTGCAGGGTCTTCGTCAGGGCTACAGAAGTGTTGATGAGTATTACAAGGAGATGGAGATGGCTATGATTAGAGCCAATGTTGAAGAGGATCGGGAGGCAACCATGGCAAGGTTTTTGAATGGGTTGAACCGAGAGATTGCTGACCCAATCGAACTACACCATTATGTGGAATTGGAGGATTTGGTTCATATGGCAATCAAAGTTGAGAGGCAGCTCAAGAAGGGTAGTTCAAGTTCGAGGCCAAGACCGAGCCCACACAATCCAAGTACAACACCTTGGAGGTCGAACTATCCAAAGAAAGAAGACCAACCCACTTCATCATCTACACCAAAACCAGCCACCACAGCCACACCACCTCAAGGTAAAACAGCCCCTACTTCGTCCCATTCTAGTGAGATAAAATGTTTCAAATGTCAGGGGCGAGGACACATAGCTAGCCAATGTCCAAACAAGCGAGTTATGGTAATTCGGGATAATGGGGAGATAGATTCCGAAGAGGAAGATGATCTTGCTGGCATGCCACCATTGGAAGATGCTTCTATCGATGATGAAGAGTATGGGCCAGAATCTGGTGAGATGCTTGCACTAGTCACACGACGAGCCTTAAATTTGCAAGCAAAAGAAGAGGAAGAAGAGGTGCAGCGGGAGAACATCTTTCACACTCGTTGTCATGTGAAAGACAAGTTGCAGTGGTTGAATGATAGTGGTGAAGTGAGGGTTACAAAACAGGTGCTGGTATCATTTCGAATTGGCAAGTATGAGGATGAGGTATTGTGCGATGTGGTTCCCATGCAAGCTGGACACCTCCTTCTAGGAAGGCCTTGGCTATTTGATCGGCGAGTCCAGCATGATGGCTTCACCAACAAGTACTCATTCACGTTCCGTCAACGAACAATCACTCTAGCTCCATTGACGCCAAAGCAAGTATATGAAGACCAAGTGAGGTTGCAAAAATTGAGTGATCAAAAAAAATTGAGTGAGCAAAAGAAGGAGAGTGAAAAGATGAATGAGAATGAGAAAAAAGAGAGACAAAGAGAGAAAAGGGTCGAATCAAGTGAGAGAGAAAAGAAAGAGAAGAGTTCGATCAATGAGGGAAAATTCGAGAGAAAACAAAGTAATTTTTATGCAAAAAAAAGTGAGGTTAAGGAGGCTCTTTTAAACACTAACCAACTTGATGCTAACAAGGGTCGTCACAAGCAGGTTTTTGATCCCGGTAATTGGGTATGGTTACACATGAGGAAAGAGCGATTCCCAGCACAAAGACGTTCCAAATTGCTACCTCGAGGAGATGGGCCGTTTCAAGTGCTAGAAAGGATCAATGACAATGCCTACAGACTCGATTTACCAGGTGAGTATACTGTTAGTGCTACTTTTAATGTTTCTGATTTGAGTCCTTTTGATGCAGGTGACGATTTGAGGTCAAATCTTTCTCAAGAGGGGGAATTGTCAACACGCCAACAAGTGTGACGAAACCCGACACCAAATATGGAACAGCCACCAAGAACACACGAGATTGGAATGGAACCGCGACCCAATGCTTAGCCAAGCACGAACCTTGGTATGAGGAAGACGCCACAAACGGGGATGGAATCCGTTTGATAAGTCAGGATGAACGCCACAAGGAATCTCCTTGATAAGTTCAAAAGTTTCTTCAAGAACTCAAGAAGAAATAAACTCACAATTTCATTCAACATAATCTGATTTTTCCAAATGTTTTGGCAGTCCTTATAAGGACGAAAATTACATGAAAACAAGACCCTTGGTCTTCCTAATGAAACCGAAAAATTAAGGACAAGCTTTTTGTCTTCCTCATGAAAACCGAAAATTAAAGACAAAAGGACTATTGGACTCACACAAGTCAAATGTTTGACTTATCACAAAATAAACAAAGACTAAAAAACGTGACTAAAAGTAAAAAGACTCATTACAAGAAGCTAAATATTGATCAAGCTCCTAAACTGGTGTCCTCATCATTCCTCCCCTCTTGGCTTGGATCAACTGGAACTTGTCTTGGATTTTGAGTCTTGGTGTCCTCATCATAATGTTCTGTTAACCACTTCAGTTTGACCATCAGTTTGTGGGTGACAAGTAGTAGAAAACAAAAACTTAGTACCTAGCTTTCCCCACAAAGTCTTCCAAAAATAGCTCAAGAACTTTGTATCTCTATCTGAAGCAATGCTTTTGGGCATGCCATGCAATCTTACAATTTCCTTGAGAAACAAATCAGCAATATGTGATGCATCATCTGTTTTATGACATGGAATGAAATGTGCCATTTTTGAAAACCTATCTACAATCACATATATAGAATCCCTACCCTTTCTAGACCTAGGTAAACTCAAAACAAAGTCCATAGATATGTCAATCCAAGGTTTACTAGGAATAGGCAAAGGAGTATACAAACCATGTGGCTTGACCTGAGACTTAGCTTTTCTACATGTAATACACTTCTCACAAACTCTTTCAACATCTCTTTTCATATGAGGCCAAAAAAAATGTTCATGCAAGATTTCTAATGTCTTAGATACACCAAAATGCCTCATCAAACTACCCCCATGAGATTCTTTAATGAGCAAGTCACGCAATGAACTTTTAGGCACACATAGCTTATTTTCTCTAAACAAAAACCCATCACGCCTAAAGAATTTTCCAAAAGCTTCTTTTTCACACGCATTGAATACATTAGAAAAGTCACAATCATCAGCATACAAATCTTTAATGTATTCAAAACCAAGCAATTTTGCATCTAAGGTAGAGAGAAAAATATACCTTCGAGATAAAGCATCAGCAACAATATTTTCCTTACCTTGCTTGTACTTGATGACATAAGGAAACATTTCAATGAGCTCAACCCACTTGGCATGTCTTCTATTTAGCTTTTGTTGTCCTTTTAAATGCTTTAAAGATCCATGATCAGTGTAAATCACAAACTCTTTTGGCCAAAGGTAGTGTTGCCAAGTTTCCAATGCCCGAACTAACACATACATCTCCTTGTCATAAGTTGGATAGTTTAAGGCTGCTCCACTTAATTTTTCACTAAAGTATGGAATAGGACGACTCTTCTGCATTTGAGCTGCTCCAATACCTATTCCTGAAGCATCACACTCAATCTCAAAAGTTTTAGTGAAGTTAGGTAAAGCAAGTAAATGTGCATTAGTCAATTTTTCTTTAATTAAATTAAATGCCTTCTATTGGTCATCACCCCACTTAAAACCAACATTCTTTTTAATAACTTCAGTCAAAGGTGCGGCTAAGCTACTGAAATCTTTCACAAATCTTCGATAAAAACTAGCCAACCCATGGAAACTTCTAACATTACCCACACTTTTTGTTCTCGGCAAATCTCGAATTGCACTCACCTTTTCTTCATCCACCTCAATTCCCTTGGCACTTACAACAAAACAAAGAAACACAAACTTATGTGTACAAAATGTACACTTTTTGAGATTAGCAAACAACTTTTCTACTCTTAAAACATCTGAAACAAGTTTTAAATGCTCGACATGATCATCCAAGTGTTTGCTATAAATCAAGATATCATCAAAATACACAACACAAAATAATCCAAATGCCATAACTAACCACTCATATAAACCGTGTTTTGTTTTAAAGGCAGTTTTCCATTCATTTTCTTCTCTCATTCTAATTTGATGATATCCACTTTTAAGATAAATTTTGGTAAAAACAGAAGAACCATGCAATTTATCAAGCATATCATCTAATCTAGGGATAGGATGTCTATACTTTACAGTGATTTTGTTGATGGCTTGACAATCAACACACATCCTCAATGATCCATCTTTTTTCGGAACAAGCAACACCGGTACCGCACAAGGACTCTTGCTCTCACGCACATGCCCTTCTCCATGAGCTCAGCAACTTGCCTTTGAAGCTCTTTTGTTTCCTCGGGATTGCTCCTATAGGCTGGCCTATTTGGGATTGTCACTCTAGGTATAAAATCAATTTGATGCTCGATTCCCCTTATTGGCGGTAAACCATTAGGAACCTCTTCAGGAAATACATCATCAAAGTCCTGCGAAAGCGAAATAACAACACTAGGCAAGGAAACATTAAGCTCATTAGTAATGGAACAAGCCTCTTTGTACAAAAGTACAATCATAGGCTGGTTTGTCAACAAAGCTCTTTTGATCTCTCTTTCTTTTCGCAAAGAAACTCATTTTTTTCCTCTCTTTTTTTTCTTCGCTAACTAATATATATTTTTTCCTGTATTTTCTTCTCTTTTTTTCATCTCTACCTCTCTTGTCATCTCATTCTCTTTTTTTAACTTCACTTGATCTTCAAACACATGTTTTGGAGTTAATGGTACAAGAGTGATTGGTCTTTCATTGAATACAAATGAGTATCTATTAGAATAACTGTAACGCCCTACTACCTTAGAGCCGTCACTAAGTGAGTTTAAAATAGAAATCGTGCTTTTGACTGACTCTAAGTGGTTTCTAAAACCAAAAGTGTGGATAAATCAGAATTTAAGGCTGTACTCTTTTAAAATGTTTAACTCCATTGAAGCGTTAAGTATTAAAACATCTGGGATCCCAAAGTAAGGTTTACAAAATATTTACAACTCAAAAATAGATTTACACTTGATCAGTTATCAAAAGAATGATTTAATACAGCCATAAACAAAATGCCCCCAACCAAAGCAGTCGGGCAGGCCGAACATGTACGCGCCGCCCCCACGCTCTCCATACTCATGGCCGGTTGACTGACTCCTTGCTTATACCTGCCACACGGAGCACCCGTGAGCCGAAGCCCAGCAAGAAAACCCAAATAGTACATAACATATGCAATTCATAAAGCTGGCATAATTCACTGATAAATAGGAAAACCATCATAATAAACAAGCACGGCCATGCCGCCCCAGAGGCCTTACCAAAGCCTGGGGTTGCGGTTCTCACCGCGAGGATAACTCATGTATCCCTTGGGTCCCACCCTGAATATAAGCATCCCATGTGCTGTGTGTTACTTTCGGCCCCACGGCCGTACCCGGCCTACACCGCACTCGGCCCTTGCCGTTCATTTCATTATAATCACACATATAGTACATTCGAAATAATCATTCACACACATCATGATTCATTTAAGGTTAAACATTTGCACATAATACAATCTGGGGCCATGCCCTGCAATCACACAGTGGGGCCATGCCCTATTCTCGGGTGTTACGGTTTTCTTACCTTTCCCTTCAATAGCTTAGATCACCTGACTCCTTGAGCACGATCCCACTCGAGCCTTAGCGCACACCTAGGCACAAACATAGGTCAAAGTCAACACCGAACCCCAAGTCTGAAAACCTAGCCTCGGGACCAATCCCGAGCCTCCCGGGAAGTCCTAGATCCACAAAACAAGGTGGCGGAGTCGAACCCCAAACCCTAGGTCAAAATCCCTCACAAATAGCCCAAAAACCCCATTCTGGGCGCAGGGTAGCGCTACAGCGCTCAAAAGAGAGCGCTATAGCGCTACAAGCAGAATCAGCACCACCCCAGAAAGAAGGCCTAGCGCTACAGCGCCCAAAGACTAGCGCTGTAGCGCTAGTTGCAAGCAGCCAAAACCAAAAATCGCTTCTTGCGATTTTCTTCTCCCATTTCAACTCCAAACTTGTCCAAGTCTTTCCCAAGCCCAAAAACAAACTTATACACACCTCACACTCATCCCAAGCATCCCAAGAACTCAATCCCAAGCTCAAGCAACCCAACAACTCAAAATCTACCATGAACAACCCTAAACCAGAAATTCATGTAAACCACAAAGATAGAGTCTTAGAAATCATACCATTAATGCAATTTCGACCTTGATTCAACCCTAGGCCTCCTTAGCTTGTTCATCATCAAAGCTTGACCTGCTTTTCCCCAAAAGTCCCATCCATTTAGCTCAAAAACACAGCTCAAACCAGTAAAGCCCTAAAACTGAAATCCTCAAGAACTTACCTCAAGTTTCAGATGTTCTTGCTAATCCTTGCCAAGTCTTCAAGTGTAACCTTAAGATTCTTGATGCTCAGCCTATCCTAGCTCCCCACTGAGCTTGACCTCAAGAAAAAAAATGAAGAGAAGAGGTGCTAGAACCCCCAAACCGATCCCTTAGAAAACCCATCAGTTTTCTCTCTTTTCTTTCTTTCCTTTTTCCTTTCTTTTTCAGCCCCTTTACTCTATCCTACAAAATCCACTAAGTGTATAAAGCCTCATTTATTCTATCTTCAAAAGCCAATTGACCAAAATGCCCTCCCTATTAATTCTAAACCCTTTTACCCAAGTAGGGCCATTTTAGTCATTTACCCAATTCCCGCTAATCCTCAAGTGTCTCTAATATTTTCCCGTTGCTTCCCAATACCTGATAAATCACCAAATAATTATCCCCCATCATCAAAATAAATCTCAATCTATTTCTCTGAATTCCTGATCATACCCCCAGGCTCGCCCCGAGCCGGGTATAAATTCCCGCTAAGACTTTCCGCTAGCCTGCTCACTGGGATCGCCTCGAGTCACAAATCACTGATACACCCACATACCACTGCGGTCTCAACAATCATCACATATCAATGCAGTTATGCCCAACATGGCCAAAATTACAATTATGCCCTTCTAACACGATCCGGGCCTACATGCATACTAACATACATAGTCATGCATCTCAGATAAACAAATAGTCATATAACATGCTTTAAATCATAACCATGCATTTAAATCATTAAAATCACACATAAATCCCATTATGCCCTCCTGGCACGCTAATCAAGGCCCTTAAGCCTTATTAGCTAATTTGGGTCGTTACAATAACCATCGTGACTAACATGTCTGTCAAATTGCCATGGCCTTCCCAAAAGAATATGCCCTGCGTGCATTGGAACCACATCACATAAAACCTGATCTTTGTATTTTCCAATTGAGAATGACCCCAAAACTTGCTTGTTCACCTTAACTTGTCCACAATCATTCAACCATTGCAACTTGTATGGCCTAGGATGTTTCAAAGTTGGTAAATTCAATTTTTGCACCAAACTAGTGCTAGCCACATTAGTACAACTTCCACCATCAATAATCATGCTACATACCTTCTCATTGACATGGCATCTGGTATGAAAAATATTTTCATGTTGTAGCTCCTCATCTTCCTTGACTTGTACATTTAGAGCTCTCCTTGCAACCAAAAGCTCCCCTTCAACTGGGTACTCTACATCACTTGCATCCTCCAATGGTGGCATAGATTCATTATCAAATTCACCATCGGTCTCAACATCACCATTTTCTTTCAAAATCATCACTCTTTGATTTGGACACTGACTAGCAATATGGCCCCTTCCCAAACATTTAAAGCATTTAACATCTCTATTTCTAGAAGTTTGGGAATCAGTTTTACCTTGATTATGGGTGCCTCCATTTTTGTTGTCTTTAGGATCAACATTGTTCTTGGAATGTGGTTTGTCACCCTTCTTGCTCCAATTTTGATTCCATGTTGAAGAAGAACCAGAATTTTGACCCATCTTTGTGGAACCTTTCCTTTTCAGTTGACGCTCCACTTTTATGGCCATATGCAGCATGTCATCCATCTCAAAATAATGTTGTAGTTCCACCACGTTTGCAATATCACGATTTAAACCAGGTAAGAACCTGGCCATAGTAGCTTCTCGATCCTCCTCCATGTTAACCCCTAATCATGGATATCTCTATCTCCTTGTGGTAATCTTCAACACTTCTAGACCCTTGAGTGAGGCTTTGCAGCTTTTGAAATCAGTCTATGTAGTAGTGACATGGAATGAATCTTCTTTTCATAATAGCTTTCATTTCCTCCCAAGTCTCAATAGGTCTTTCACCATTTCTTCTCTTGTCCAGTGTTAATTGATCCCACCAAATAATAGCATAGTCAGTTAATTCAATGGCCGCTAACTTTACCTTTTTCAACTCAGAATAGTTGTGACAATCAAACACCAACTCAATCTTCTTCTCCCACTCCAAATAAGCTTCAGGATCATTTCTTCCTTGGAAGGATGAAATCTTCATTTTAATGTTTCCCAAATTGTTATCAAATCGATCTCTAGCTCTTCTACCTCCATTCCCATGCTCAAATCTGCCCATGTTAACATTAGAGGCATGATCATCTTCATCCTCTTCATTTGCATAATAATCATCATAATCATATCTATGTTGACTCCTCTCTCTTCGTTGCCCATTCGCAGCTATAGGAGGTTGTCCCCTTTGTGATCTTTCTTCGACCCTATCCATCCTTTCATGTAGTTGTTCTAGTTCAGCCTTCATCACCCGTCTCATCTCTCCCATTAATGCTTGTATTTGTAGATTTGGAAACAACATGTTGTTGATCTTCTTCTTGATTTTGAGACATGATTACTGCAAACAAAAAATTAGAAAGAAAAAAAAAATAGTTTCTCACCACACTCTCTCACGTGTTTCACTCAAAAATGATAACACTCACACTCGGGTTTACTCAAATTTGGCTTTTACCCTCTTTATGTTCCCTCTTTTAGTTCTTTATTCAACTTAAAAACCCACATAAAATTTTTCTTGTAACAATGAAACACAAACAGCTTGGAAGAATGGGATTTTAAAAGTGCAAAACGAAAGAAGGAAAGCTTTTTAGAATTAAAGAAAAATACAAAGATAAGATGGATACACACTTTTGAGGTATTGAAATTGGAATAATACCCTTATGTAATAGAAATCTTGAATTTCAGCAATATTCCAAATGTAACTTCTAATCATAATTTTTTTTTCTCTCTTTTTTTTTTTCTTTTTTTTTTTTGTTTCTAATATTGAAATGATAAGTATTGAGAACGACTTCTGCCAAAGAAAAGAAAACGTTTTTTTTTCTTTTTTTTAATGAAATTTCGATAAGATGGAATGATATGAAATCAAATGAACAACTATGAAATAAGAATAATGATAGATAATAACCTGATTTAAACACCTTATGCTCTGATACCAAATGATGTGATTCTAAACGATTTGAACCCCAATAAGAATAATGGGACCCAAAAAAAAAAAACAATTTAGAACAAGGAGGCCTTGGATCGTTCTAAAATATCAGATTCTATAAAAACAAAGAACCTTGACCCGTTATCTATAAAGAGATAAGAACCAAAGGTATAAGAGAGATATGAGATGCCACACTCAAGAAATAAGAAGGATTGTGAGTGATAAGTCAAGGGTTTGAACCCCACAAGAAAGATCTTGTTAAGTTCTAAGAAGTGCTTTGAAGAACGAAAGAGAAAACACTCTCAAAAATATATTAATTCCAATATAATTTGCAAACTCGTATGCCCCCCTATTTATACTTGGAAAAACCCTCCAAGAATTGGAAAAGTTATATTTTAAGCATTAAATTGATACATGCATTAATATAGACAAAAACTCTTCAATTCTAGACTATTAGACTTCTAGAAAGTAGCTAAATGGCTGAATACAAAAAGTCGTAATTTAACCAATATAAATATAACTAAATGGCATAAATAAAACATAAATATATGCCCATAACTCCTCCAAACTGAAAGGCCATGTTTTGGGAGGTTAACCAGCCCTTTAAATTGCTTCAATAACATGAACTAGGCATTGATCTCCATTTTGAGTAATTTTGACTTTATCTTTCCATAATCAGTCCATATATTTTGGATTAGCCCATTAAGTGCTTCTTTGAACCTTCTAGCTCTTGCTCTTGTAATTGACCCAATTGGAACTTGCAATGACTATTTTAGTGTTGCTCCTTTGTTCTCATCACCTTGTGTGGAAGATTGGGGGCCTTTGTAGTGGGAACGACGTAATGGACCCAGCCCTCCTCTATACAAGCCCAATTGTTAAGGCCCATTTACTTAAGTTGGACTTAATTGTATAGGTTCATTATATTAGTTAAACCTCAATATTGATTAGCAACAAAATAATTCTAAATTAATTTTATTTGTTTTAATGTGACACTTTAGAATTAATAGGAAATTATAGGACTTTGATTTTAAAAAATTTAATCTGTTTAATTTTTTTTTTGGAAAACCATAGTCATTAATTTTCTAATTTAAATAATAAAAAATATTATTTTTAATTTAATAATGAGCTTATTTTAAGAATTTTATTCGATCTCCATCGTTGGTTTAACATAGTCAATAGCTTAATGGGGCCTCGAGGTGCTTTGATTCGTCCCCCTACGGAAGGTGTACATTAGTTATTTTGACAAGGTTAGATTTCGAAAGATAGATAATTATAGGTCAAATTCTACTAGACTCACCCTTACGGTGACTACTAGAACTAAATCTATGATTATCGAAACCGTGGGTCTAGCTCATAAAAGAAGAGATTTGTTTTCTTATTTATCGAATAGTAGGTTGTTAATAGTGGTGTCCATTATTAAATGAGTTTACAACTCTATTTAACTAGTGGTATTTTTTACTCTCGCCAACCGGGACAAGGATATCATAGATTAGTTAAAAACCTAAAGAAATAGAGATATGATTGTTTTTTGTATTTTTCTCATATCTTACATATTTTATGGTATATGTTGTGCTATTTCTTGAAATTTGTGTGAATAGAAGTTTTATTAAACAATGTGATTGATTTCTATTTTATTGATAATTTGTAGTTTTAAGTTAAGTAGTGTCTGTGTCTACTCCCATCCTTTCTTAACTTTCGATGGAGAAATTCATTGGAGAAAACTTCCTTAGTTGAGCCTATCATGGGTGGACCTAGTAAAGGAGGAGAAAATAAGACTACTGTTGTTGATGCTGATCCAGCTAAGGCTGAAGCTAACCATGCTTCATCTTCGAAAGCTGGAAATAAGAAGAAAGGTGGACAAAACAACAACCCCAAGCCTGCAAAGACAAGTGCACTACCAAATGCATAAACACCTAATGGGAAGAACAAGAACAATAAGAAAGGTAAAGATAAGTGCTTTCACTGCAAAGAAAAGGGGCATTGGACCAAGTTTCTAGCAGCGAAAAACAACGGTAATGATTATATTTCATTTATCGTACAAACTTGTGTTTTAGTGAATGATAAATCTGTTTGGATTAGTGATTCTGGATCTACCAACCATGTTTGCAACTCTTTACAGCTACTTGAATCGTGGGAGGAAGTGGACGAAGGCAGCTTAAAGCTTAGAGTTGGGAACGGAGCATTCGTTAAGGTCCAAGCTAGAGGAATATCTCGTTTGAAGTTCGGAAATAAATACTTAATTAAAGATGTGTTTTTTATTCCATATTTTAGTAGAAATTTAATTTCAATTTCCATGTTGCAATTAGAATAATTTGTTATGACTTCCACAAGTTCTTATATATCTATTTCCTTCAATGGATCACAATTGTGTATTGCATGTTTGGAAAATGGGCTTTATATTCAGCGACCTAACGAACCCCTCTCTCTTAACAATGATTTATTCAAAGTAGTTAAACCTAGGACCAATAAACGTCAAAAGACCGATAACGATAATATGACGTATTTATGGCACTTAAGACTAGGTCACATTGGCTTTGATAGGATTCAAAGACTTACAAAGGACGGGCCTTTGAGGGAACTCACCTTAGGTGAATTACCTGTCTGTGAATCTTATCTAGAAGGCAAACTGACCAAGCGTCCATCCTCTGGAAAGGGTGATAGGGCCAAATAACCACTTGGCCTTGTTCATTCAAATGTTTGTGGACCTTTGAATGTACAAGCCAGGGGTGGTTTTGAGTATTTCGTCACTTTCATTGACGATTAGTCTAGATACTCATGTCTTTACCTAATGCATAGGAAATCAGAAACATTTTCAAAGTTTCAGGAATTCCTAGCAATGGCTCAGAACCAATTAGGTAAAACGTTAAAGATCTTGCGATCTGATAGGGGTGGAGAATATTTGGATATGCAGTTCCAAGATCATTTAACTGAACTTGGGATTTTATCACAACTTACTGCCCCAGGTACTCCGCAACAAAATGGTGTAGCGGAATGCCAGAACAGAACTTTATTGGAAATGGTTAGATGCATGCTTAGTTACTCAACTCTACCAACTTCGTTATGGGGACATGCAATTGAAATCGCAAACGACATTCTCAATGTCATGTTGTCTAAATCAATCCCCGAACCACCTTTAGAACGCTGGAATGGTTGTGAACCTAGTTAACGCCATTATAGAATCTAGGGGTGTCCCGCTCAGGTCCTGAGGAAAAAGGAGGGAAAGCTAGAACCGCGAACTAAAGTTTGCATGTTTGTTGGCTATCCTAAAGGTACTCGGGGTGGACTTTTCTATAGTCATTCAGAAAAGAAAGTGTTTACTTCTACGAATGTTACTTTCCTTGAAAATGACTATGTCCAAAACTTCAAACCTCGCACCAAAGTAGCTTTAGAGGAGATGGTTAAAGAATTGACTCCAACCAATGTTCCATAGTCATCAACGCGATTTGAAGATGAAATGCCCACTCTTCATGTCCAACCGACAGAAGTCGATTTAAATGAAGAAAGTACCACTGTTCCTAAGCAAACAGTCATAGAGCCTCATTGTAGTGGGAGGGTTTCTAGGAACCCAGTTCGCTATTGTTGGGATGGTGAAACCAATATTATTGTTGGTGACACTAGTGATGATGATCCGTTATGTTTCAAATAGGCAATGGCTAGCCCTGAAAAGGAATTATGGTTCGAAGCCATGAAATAGGAAATGGAGTCTATGTACTCAAATTCTATCTAGGATCTTGTGGAAGCACCTAGTGACTTTAGGGCCATTGGGTGCAAGTGGATCTACAAGAAGAAATGAGGTGTTGATGGAAATATCGAGACTTATAAAGCTTGATTAGTGGCAAAGGGTTATACCCAAAGAGAAGGCGTGGACTATGAGGAAACTTTTAGTCCGGTAGCCATACTCAAATCTAATCGCATCCTTCTATCCATAACAGTCGCTCTCGACTATGAGATCTAGCAAATGGACATCAAGACAACTTTTCTTAATTGTAAGCTTGACGAAATCATTTATATGGACCAGCCAGAAGGATTTAAAGTAGCTGGACAAGAAGGAAGAGTTTGCAAGTTGAATAGGTCCATTTATGGACTTAAGCAAGCTTCTTGTTCCTAGAATCTTAGGTTTGATGAAATAATCAAAACCTATGGGTTTTAATAAAATATTGATGAGCCCTGTGTTTTTGTAAAATGCCCTAATCTAGTGCTTTGTAAAACATTCACATATTCATTGGTTTATAGGGGGAAAACAACTTATTATAAGATTTTAGTGGGGGTCCTGCTAAAACATGCAAGTTGGGCCCAATAGTTTAAAAAAATATATCAATTTTCATGCAATGTTCTAAAACAACCAAAAAGTTTAAGTCCCACTGATAAATTTAAAAAGTCTCATTAAACATAATGTTATTAAAAGAAAATGGTGTTTAAAACTGATCGCTTCTCGTCCATAGGATGCCCCCCTGCCATACACACCAGGACGATAGAACTTCCCACATCACCACACGTGCCATAGAGAAACCTATTTGCTACGTGGAAGGGAAAGTAAGGGGGTGAGGTAAAAGCCCCGTAAGGAAGTATGAACAACAACAAGTAAGATACAACAAGTCACAAACACATTCGTCCATCTTTATACATCATAGCATCATTATCATAATGGTGTCAATATCATAAGCATAAACATAGTCACGTCTACATTAACATCATCATCATAACATAAACACCATAACATCATCATAACATAAACACCATAACATCATCATAACATAAACACCATAGCATCGTCATAGCATAAACATCATCATAAACATTTCCTTGTGAACATGGCCCTCTAACTTGTCCATGTCACCCTTTGAGGTAAACAGGATCTCTGGTCCTTGAATAACCTCGGCGCGTTCGCCTTTGGAGTTACGTCTTCATATCCTTAGCAACCATTTTTGATGTGTCGAGTTCATCACGCTAACATCCATTCATATAGCATACAACATTCATACAATCCAAACCCATCATCATAATAAAGCATTTCATAATTCATAGCGCAAAGCATCATAACACTTCCATTCATACAAACAATTTTACCATTCACAGCATAAACAAGCAAAATTTTATCTAACTTCCTTACCTCAGGTCCAAACTAAGTAAAACGACAACTTCTCAATGAGCCTATACCATAATCAAAATAACATTCTTTAGCATCACATATACTCTATTTTGCCCACTCATATATCTCATGTGTGCATGGGCCATGCACACATGGTGACAGTTACTCATAAAAGAATAATGCACATTCTGCCTATATTGCATGCATGATCTTGCTATAAAACCTACTGATAACTCTACAAAACAAAGTTATTTTACTACTTTTTATGTGATAATTGTTGATTAATTCTTGAGTTTTTAAGTAATTTATTAAGATTTTAGGTAATTTTGAATTTATTAGGTTAATTTTAATTTTATAGATGTTTGTGAATTTTTATAGTTATTTTGTTGTAAAATGTTGTAGTTAATTAGTTGAATTATTATTATTTAGTTTGAGGTAAAAAAATATTGTATTATTGAAATTAAATGTTAAATCATAATTAATATTTTCAAAGAATTAAATTGATTTGTTTTATAGTTGAAAATATTTTATTATAATTTATTTTATGTTTATTTTGTTAGGGAATTTGGTGTATTTTTGTGCTTGAAAGACAATGATAGAAAGCTGAAAAAGATAAGGAAAAAAGTGGCAAATTTGAAATACCATCAGCATACCATGGCCAATGCCACCAATTCTCCATTCAGCCAAGGCCCAAGTCGCTAGGCCCGTTCCCTGCCCAGCCGTGCCTGCTGCCTTCCTTCCACCAGCCTCCAGCAGCTCCACTAACGCCCAGCAGCTGCCCCGTGACAACCTTCACGCCAAGCTCCACCCAGGCCTCCAACCAGCCAGCTCCTCACGCCCAAATGCTTCCAAATCCTCCAACCAGCCAGGCCCACCATGTGGCCCAATTCACCACAGCCTTCATCCAGGCCCATGCTTCCTAAAGCAGCCCAATTCGCACCAGGCCCAACCCGTGGCCCACCTGCCCAATCACAGCCACCCATAGCCAGCTATCATTTCCCCTTGAGCCCAACAATTTCACCATTGTCCCCTTGTCCCTTTGTCTAAAATGCCAACATTTTTACCCCACTTTCTACACATTTTACCCCAAAACATCATTATTACACCCTATAATTTACCCCTATTTGTCATTTTATAACTAATTAAATTAATTTAATCAATTTAAATTGATTATTTTAATACTCATTTTTTGGCTATAAATAAGGGATTTGGGTGCCTAATTTTAGAGAAGGGGTTACCATACTACACATCCTACACTTTCAAGACTTCTCCATTTTCTTCTTCTTCTTTGTTGTAAATTTTCTATGTGTTTTAGAGGAAAAATTTGGGGGTTCATCCTCCAAATTTTCCTATTTATGTTTGTAATTTTTTTGTTTGTATTTTCTATTCTAGTTATGAGTTTCTAATCTTTTTAAGATTATTAAGGTGATGATGAAACAATATTTAACTAGATAGTATTTATTTTGTATGTTGATTTCCCATTTTGTGCAACAAAGTTTATGGAATTTTCTTCTTCAAATATCTTCTTTCATCTTAAATATCATGTATTTTGGATTGTTAGCACATATTTACACTTTGTTCTTCATTAGTGCAAAAGCATAATATTCTTTGTGTAAGATGTGTCATTAAATTGTACACATCCATGCTTAGAACACAAATATTATGTTTTGCCTTATAAATAATGTTCATTGATTTATTTGTTATTTCATTAGATTGATTTACACTAAATGCTTTGAAATTATAATTTTGAAAAGTGAAGAAAAATCTTATCTTTTTAGAAGTAATTTGTGCTTAAAATTATAAATCCATTTGGAAAATGATAGTTTGAATTATTTTAACTATCACTAAAACTTGGGAATCAATATACTAATAAATATTATTAAACTTACATTTTGTGGATTCTAGTATCTTAATAATCTTTTCTTTTAACACTTATTTTCAAATCATTATTGGTTTATTTTTATTCTCTTAAATAGCTTTATTTTTCAATCTTTTATTTTATGTTCATAACATTAAAACTCATCAATCTTTGGAGCTAGGTTAGAATTTATTACTTTTGATTTAAAATAGTTTTCTTTTTTATTTTAGACAACTCCTTTGGGTTCGATCTCGTGCTTACACGAACACTATATTCCATATACGATTCGTGCGCTTGCGAGTATAAATTTTTAAAACATACTCGTTTTGGGTCCATCAAGTGTTTGGCGCCATTGCCAGGGAGTTGCAAGAAAAGAAACGAAATTTATCTCAAGATTAGTGAATTTTTCTACTAGTTATTTTAATTTTTGCACTTAAAAAAAACTAAAAAATATATATTTATATAAAATCTAAAAAAAAAAATATAAAAAGAAAATTTGGGACGGTTCTACCACCCATAAAAAAAACTTACTTATATATTTATATTTATTGTTTTTTTAGTTGACGGCACTTGTGCCTCCTTTTTATCTTTTTAATTTCTATAGATCTATCATTTTAATTTTTATAGTTGATGGCACTTGTGCCTCCTAACCCTTGTTGTAATTTTCTTTATTTATCTTGTTATTTTTATTTTATTTTTGCAAGTTACTAGTTGATGGCAATTTTGCCTCCTAGTCTTTTATTTTATGTTTTAGTTGATGGCATGTTATGCCTCCCTACTCTTGCCTAATTTTTGATAATCTTACTTAATTTTACCTTATTTTTCTTTGTCTTTTATCATATTATCGTGTAACTGTTTAATATCTTAACATTGTTTTTGTTCTCTTAATTTTATTTTCTTGTTCTTTTTTTTTTCTTAATTGTCATCTTAAATATATATATATTTAGTTTGTCATTTAGTTTTGACCGTATGGATCATTTTAATTATAGTTGGAATTCTGAGTACAACTATTATGAGCACTCAAATTTAAATTATGGAGAAACTAATGATATGCATGATTATGGTGAATCCTTTGATATCTCATTTGCCCCCACCTATAATCCAAAATTTTCATGGAGCCATACCCAATCTCCAATGAATCAAGAGCATGAATTCAACATGTCTAATCCAAGTCATGCCCAATCCGACCAATCATATCCCATTGAACAAGAAACGAGCCCATCTTTAGAGGATACCCTACAACAGTTCATGCAATCAACCTACCAAATCTTACTAGCCCAGTCTTAGTCAATCTCAAAAATTGAAGCAATAGTAGGACAACTTGCAACTGTTAGAGTTGGAAAAACAAGTTTACCCCAACAAACCCATTCCCAATCCAAATAGTCAAAGTGAAAATGAAAAGGAGAATGAAGTTGTTGAAGAACTTGTAGTATGCTTCCAACCCCCTAATGAAACAAAAGAGTTTGATGAAATAATTTTCGAGGCTCATGAGGAAAATGAAAAAGATATAATTATATCTCAAGAGCCTATAAATGAACAAATTTGTATATTTACTCAAAATGAAAAGGAGTCTAATATAGATATGCAATTTTCTTACTTTATTGAAAATCCCCCAAAATTGCATATTTCTAATTTTCTTGTAGGTGTGATGTTATTAATTATTATTTATGGTATTTGCATCAAAGTCATAACTCACTCTACAAATGAAATTTTACAATATCGATTGGGTGTAGGTTGAAAAAAAAATTATAGTCGAGCTAAAGACTATAAACTAAAGCACTTTGTGGGAGGCAACCCATACTTTAATGTTTCATTTTATATTTCACTTTTGTTGTGTGTTTTTTTTTTTGTTTTTCAAAAAGGTTGAAGGAAACTTCTTGCCCAAAAAGAAAAGAAGAGAAGAAAACAAAGGAGTCAAATCAAGGAAGCATTCATCAAAGGGAGTATTTCTTAATTTTTTCCATTTTATTAAACATTGAGGACAATGTTTCATTTAAGTTTGGGGGTAATGTGTATGTATTTTTCTTTGTGTGTTATGCGTGTTTTTCTTTGTATTTATGCATGTTTTTCATTTGTTGTAAAACCCAAAAAATATATATATTTTCTTTGTTTTGTTTGAAAAAAATTATTGGTGATTTTCATTTTCTAATGATAAGAATTATGATTGAAATTGTTCTTAGTTCTTAGAAAAAATATAAATAATTATTAAGCTTTATTTTTAATTTTTAAGTTAGTTTTGTTTAAATATATATTTTTCATAATATGTCACTTTTCTATTCTATTCGAATTTGTGATATTTGGATATAGTTTATTTAAACATTAAATTCTTTAAATCTCTAAAAAAAAATTTTGAAAAATCCTTGAATTTGCTTGACTATCTCTTGAGATTTAATTTATTTTTGTTTGCAATAAGCTTGTCTAATTTTCTCATGATGATAGATTTGTGTTTGTGTTGACCCTGATTTTGGCCAACTGACATGGAGTCAAATATGCTTGATGTGGACAAATACGTTGAAATGAATGTCATGACAAAAATAATAAAACACACAGGAATTTATAGTGGTTCGGCCCCAAAGTTTGGTAATAGCCTACGTCCACTTGAGCTGTTATTGATATAGGATTCAAAGGAGTGATCAAAGAACTAGGGTTCAATGAGTTTCACCAACCTCTGAAGAACAAAACAATGTATCAAATATGATAACTCTAATCTCAGATAATTAGAAAGCCAAAAGTCCCCTTTCCTTGAGCTACCTTTCTCTATTTATAGGCTCAAGGAAGAATACATTAATTTGTTACAGATATTCTTTCCTAAATAATCGGATACTCAGGAAATCATGGGAGATAATTTCGGATATGATCATAACTGCATAAGATTTTCTCCGTATATAATGTGTATACGACCAGGCTGGTCGTATATAGAGATTGAGCATTGCACCATAGATATCTTCCTGGTCGATAGTCGAGCAAGAATTCTGCCAGATGTCAGCCACGTGTATTAAATGTCTGCCATGTCATCCATGCCTGTTTTTTGGATAACATTTGCCCCCCAAGTTTGTTTAGTGCGACCAGCAATAAAGAAACTTTAGGGAAACAACCGTTCATATGCCCCACGAAATCTGTCAGGATCCCCGTGCGTTTTTTAAAGTCGTGGCATAATTATGTCTAATCGAGCCTTTTCAGTTTTCAAGAAAACAATTTGACGGCTTATACACTTCCCCACGTTTCGAAAATGAAAAGTAGTGATTGCCACTTTTTGCCATACCTCAGCCTCTATAAGTAACTTCTTTTTCTTCCTTGTAATTTTTTACTCACCATTCTTATCAAGAACTTCAAGAACTTTGCTTTCAGAACCAGAGCTTCGAAACCAGTCAGACGTCCAGCCGATGGTCTTTCCGTCTCGAAATTTCTACTTTTTTCTGAATCTCCACCTTTGCCCTGGTAATCACTTTGTCTTTTAAACTTTTCATTATGCCATGCATGCCGTTACTATGCTCTGTGATTTCCCGTGTTCTTGAGTAGGGTTTTATGAGGATTTTTGTATAAACCTTCTAATGCTTGGTCAGAGAGCGTATTTCTGCTTTGTATAAGTTAGGAATTAGTTTGATAGTAAGGATCATAGGCTAAAGGCGTAAGATCGACGTAAAAATTCAATCTTTAAGCTAGTTGAAAAAATTGGGTTTTTTCCCGCCCTTTAGGAGTTGAAAAAGTTCCCTTTCAGAAAACATTTTATTTCCTTTTTGATCCGTTTTTCAAACCACTAGCACCGAACTTAGTGTAGGGGTAGGATGCTGTTGGTCACTAGACGCGAGCAACGTTATCCCAATCTCCCACGTTACTTTGCAGACTATGTGTCTTATCTCCTCAATTGTCTGTTTGCAGTTCATATGCAAAGACCCTTGGGCAGGAGAAAGACCCATTGAAGACGACCTCTTGGCTCAACTACTTGAAGGCGAAGAAAACCCATCTACTCTGATACCGGATATCCCTTTTTCTCGCCCTAGCCCAAACCTTCCTCCAGTCCCAACCCAGAGAATGGCTCGAACAAAAACAAAAGTTCAAAAAAGGAAAACCCCTAACTCCTCAGGCCAGCCTACTGCTGATGCCCCCTCGACCAGTGGTCGAGGTGAATTTGCTCCTGACACCAATGTTCAAAGGCGTGCCCGTCCTCGACATGCTGATCAGCCGGCTGTTGAGTGGCACGTTGTTCCACAAAGTAGGGTGACGATGCGGATGATCGCCAACTACTTAAATAAATACAACCTGACGGGGGTGACCTTAGTCAGACCTTCTATCGACCAACGAGCCAACCTGCCAGGCGGAGCCTACAGTGCCTGGTCGCGGTTTCACTTCGAGGCAGGTGCCACCTTGCCTCTTCATCTGTTCTTTTAGGGGGTGGAAAATTACTTTGGAGTTGCCCCTTTTCAAATCACCCCGAATGGGTAAAGAATGCTGGCCGCACTCTATATCCTTTACAAACCCAAGAAATGGCCATAGCCTACTCCCCACGAGGTCAACTTTCTCTTTAACCTTAAGTCCAACCCCAACCAAGATGGCACGGGGTTTTTCCATTTTTTCCACCAAGAAACTGGGCGCACTTTCCGACACTACTCATATCTCTAACGTGGGGAGATATCATCAGGAATATTTCCTTACTCCTGACTTAGCTGCCGACAACCTGGCGTTCACCCGAGGAGGTAAAGATTCTTACGCCAGTAGCTCCTTCACTTAGTTTTTTTTTTTCTATCACAATGTCTTGACGTTCCACTGTGTTCCGGCCCATGGTTACGCCCAACCCCAACTCCAGGGATGGAGTCAAGGGCGGCACTCTTAGCCAGCATGCCGAATGCTGATAAGAGTGTCAAAAACTTAGTTACTGAGGCTAACCTTGGGCTGATTGGCCTCTGGAGTTCCCAACCCGCGACGAATGAACCTTCAGCGGGTGATGTCCAAGCCGAAGTGGAACCCGAGCAGCAACCCCTGGCGTCTCCTCCGCGGAGGAGACCAACTGGGGTTACGATCAGGGAACCTGCCGTCCCTCATTGAGCGGAGAAACCCTTGGTCCCCGAGGGCAAAGGAAAACAAAAGGTTGCCGAGCCTACCGAACTTTCTGACGATTCATCGGATGAAAACGGTACAACAATCTCGCTTTTAAATCATTTGCAAATTCCCTCTCATCTATTTGATGAGGATCACAACTTTAGGAATGCTCCCTCTTTAAACTCAGATTTCTTCCAGGAACTAGTTAGTTCAGTAAATAATGCTACGACCAGTAGTTGTAGCCCGGGTACTTTACTTGTAATCCTTTTACTTTTATCCTTGTATCCTGCATGACCATTTAGTCTTACTACTTGAGTTGTTTCCTTTTGTGCAGGTATGGACTCCGAGGATGTCTTCGAGCACTATCAGGCTGCCGCTGCCTCTTCTGTCCGGAAGAAGGATAGCAAGAGGGCTCGAGGGGAAAGCAGCAAGACCCCCTCGAAGAAGGCTCAAACAGACGATGCTCCAGCCACCACCCCTTCCAAGGAGAACTCACCACCTCCACCTCCACCGAACAGACGACTCCCGCACCTATTAATCCACAGCCTTCTTCTAGGGCTGCTGACAAGGAGGCATTGGACAACTTGCCCGAAGGCTCCCTGCCCAGCTTTGTGGTCGGATCAGCTAGAGAGAGGATATACAAACTCTCGAAGTACAGACGTAGTCAGGCCACCATCACCAAAACCGCTTCAATGGAGGCTGATCAGGTCGTCAATAGAGGGCTGAACGAGATAGTTAGCGTAAGTCATCTCCTACTACTTTATCATTTATGTCTGATTTCTTTCCCTTACTTTATCTCTTTTTTTTTTGTCTTTTAGGGGCTGCTAACTCTAACTGCTGACTGGCGCCGTGTTGGGGCGTTGGTTTCTCGGGGCAAGAACTTCGACTCCAGGCTTGCCCAGACAAAGCAAGCGTTTGAGGCTGACAAGGACAAGCTGCTCGAGGAGAATAAGGAGCTATCCAAACAGTACGAACAAATGTGCGAGGACAAAGCTACTCTCACCAAGGAGCTTCTGGACGCCCAAGACGCCTTGAAGAAAGCCAACAATGCTCGGGAGAAATTCAGGGAAAGTGCCAAGCTTGTCACCCAAGAATGTAAGCAGCTTGGATTTGATCTGACCGCCAGTAGGCAGGAGACGAGGGAGCTTGAGAAGCGAGTGCAGGAGCTCGAGGAGGACGGGGCCAAGAATTTGAAGAAGTACAAGGAGGCCACTCACCTCTACTTCTACGAATTCTGGAAGCACAACCGGGAGGCCAACTTCAACTACCTGTCCAAGCAGTTGAAGAGGACTCTAATGGCGCAGTGCGCCATCCGGTTGGAAGAAGAAGAGAAGGCCAGGTGCCTGCTGCTGACGCTGAAGCTGGTCCTCTGGCTGACCAAGGCACTCCTCCCAATCCTCAAGACCCTCCTGCTCCTCAATATTTTTTTTTCTTTTATTTTATTTTTATGGCCCACGGGTCTAATTGTAAAGACAATTGGTTTTTATTGCTGCGAGGGCAGCTTTTTTACTTTTAATTAAACAATTACATTCGAGCAATACTGCTCGCGGTGTGACAAAATGCTTTTTGATACTATAATACTTTTGTCTATTATAACATCTGTTCGCATGACCGAACTTAGCATAGTACTTTGGTTTGATTTAACAAAATATAAATTTTGAAAAATACTCTAAGTACAGTAGCATGCTTTCACTTATTTTGTTCATGTGTTTACATACTTATTGGTATGCTTTGCTATCGATGTACCTTATATGCCCCCCAAGTGATCGAGGAGCTTTAGGTCCTTGGTCACTTGCCTTGACCACGACCTGTGCGAACATTACAGCTCGATAGGAAACGTAATACAGCAAAACAACACACGTAATGAACAAATACTTGTAAAAATAAATTTACAAAGGTTGGCAAGAATGACTGGCTGCACACAGTCCCTTATAATCTCGTATTAAAAATGGACTAAACATGTCTTTACGAGTGATCTTAAAAAGATCTTACACTTATAAGCGATTAGCCATACAACGTGGCTAACCCTTTTTCGAAACTTGTAAAAAGTAAAAATTAATACAAGCCAGTCCTTTAAAAAGGACTGTTTATTGGTAATACTTGCGCAGGTGTTCACCGTTCCAATAGCGTGGAACGAGATCTCCATTTAAGCGTGCAAGCTTGTAGGTGCCTGGATGAAGGACTTCTTCGATCTGGTAAGGTCCTTCCCAGTTTGGTCCGAGCACTCCAGAAGTAGGGTCACGGGTATTTAAGAAAACTCGTCGTAGCACTAGGTCATCGACGTTGAATTTCCTTTCTTTTACTTTTGAGTTAAAATACCGGGCGACCTTTTGCTGGTACGCAGCAACTCGGAGTTGAGCTCTTTCTCGTTTCTCCTCAATTGAGTCTAGGGACTCCATCATCAGTTGGCTATTCTGGTCCTGGTCAGCTAAGGAAAATGGGGTATGACCTGTAGCTGCATGATGAGAAGTTCTATACGACCAGAGTACTTCAGTCAGCTGTTCTGGCCATGCTCCTTTAGCGTCTTCAAGTCTTTTCTTCAGGGTGTCCTTAAGCGTTTTATTCACTACTTCAACTTGCCCATTTGCTTGTGAATGTGCAACTGAAGAAAAGCTTTTGACGATTCCATGTCTTTCGCAGAAGTTTGTGAATAAGTCACTGTCAAACTGGGTGCCGTTGTCTGAGACAATTTTTCGAGGCAAACCACACTACTAAAAAATTGTACTTAGACGATGCACATCAGACGACATTTTTAGTAGAATAGTCATCTCATGTTAAAAGTAGAGATGAGACGACAGACTCTCTAGAACTGTCATGCCATTCAAACTGAAGATTACATTAGATGACTGTTCTATAGAGACTGTCGTCACGTATCTACCTTTAACACGAGAAGACAGTTCTAATAGAAACGTTGTCTCAATGCAACCCAATTTTTTTGGCATTAATTAAATTTGTATATATTTTAATATGAATTAATAAATATACTTAATATATTATGCAAATATATTTATAAAACAGAAATAATAATTAATAATTCAAATTTAAATTTAATAGAGTTATTTAATATTAGTTGTTAAATTATTTAATAATATTATATTAATAATAGTTTTAAGATAAAACTAATAAAAAAATATTATATTAATAATACTTTTAAGATAAAAATTAATAAAAAAAATGTCATACTTCTATTAGTTATATATACTATTTTATTAATGTCTTTAAACTAATAAAATATAATATATAAAAAGAAATTAAATAAAAAAACTAATGACCCAGTATCTTTAAAATAGAATTAGGCAATTAGGGGTAAAGTCTTTTACCATTTCTCTTCTGCATAAATCGATAGCACAACCCTATGCTATAACAGCTACCGGCGGCGACAATTGTAATCCAACAATCTGTGACAACTAGGGAGAACGGCGACAACCCAGGTGACGGCGGCGACGACGGCTCCTTCCTCGGATACAGGCAAGCCCTAATCTGCTCGTGGTCCAGCCCATCTCCGGCCTAAAGCTCTGGCGTCTTCGCGCCTAACTCTCACTCCGACCGTTCGATCGCTGCCCTCCACCCATCTCCGGCGTAAAGCTCTTCTCGCTACCGTGTTCCTGCTTCTCTATCTTCTTCACAGTGATAGCCACAAAGACTTTGGGTATTTTCTTTTTTTTCTTTCTTTCTTTCTCTGCACTGAGTTTTTTGGTTTAAATACTAAAGATTTGATTGAATATGTGTTTCTTTGAATGGGATGTTCCATTATCTGATTCAATTTTGTGAATAAGATTCATTTTTGAGAATAGAAGGGTTTATAAAATATTCATTTTAGTTGTATAATTTATGTAATTAAGGTGTTTGGTAATTATCACATTAGCCATTATAGAAGAGAATGTTGGCTATTAGCTTATATGATTTTTTGAATTTGGGTTCGAAGGTTCATTTCTTATTTAGCATATGTTATTAGTCAACTGTAGGAAAGGGACATTTGTGGAAGATAAATTCTACCTGAGAAAACATACAAAAATGGCACAACTTTATATTTCAAATATAATAGATGCATATTTCACTGGAATAGAAGTACTCTTTTAAAGCATTTAGTAGGCAAAAGGCACCATTTGATTAAATGTGAAGTATATAGTCTACTAATTATCTTTCTATAGAAGTCTGGCAGATGTAGAACCAATGAATAATCAACCTAAAGTTAGTTATAACATTAGATTCTATAAGTTGGGTTTGAAACATCTAATGTAGATTACAATGAGATCATTTAAGGAACCTTGCTTTTTGATCCATACTTACAACTTAAGCTACAAACATTTTTGTAAATATATATATTTTTTTAGAGAATTTTGACTAATTTGATCCGCTCGGAGTATTTTTTTTTGCGAGTGTCTTTTATAAGTTTTTATAATTATGTTCAATACTTGAATGATTTAAATATAAGAAGAATTTATTGTCAGAACTTTTGGTCTAACAATAGCTCTTTCGAAAGTTTATCTTGTTTTATTGAGTATAGGCAAACTTTCCTCGATTGAAAGGACCACCTTTCCTATTTTTGTTTTGCCATACTAGCTAATTTGTTACATCTTTTTTTTGTTTGTAAGAATATAGAGGTAAATATGCTTTTGACACATGGGGTTTGAATCAAGCTATAAGTTTATTTATCTTAAATGATAAAATAGTTAGCCTTTCCCTTTTATACCATAAAGTACCAATTAAAGATAGATATGAGTTATGCACTATGTGAGTTATATCTTTCTCAACATTATGATCAATTACTCCTATAATTAATGATACTATTTAACAAGTAAATTATACTTGGTTGTTTGATGAATGGTTATGGTTCTTGTAGAGGATATATGGCCCCAGTTTATGGTCTTCAAAAGGGATTGTTATTTGTTTTGCCTCATGCTCTTGACATTGACACTTTGTGGGACATTTTAAAACAGAGGACTACAAACCAAAGTCATTGGTATTAACTTCATATATTGTTATATCTATCCATTTGCTTTCTCTTAATTGTTGTTGTATACACCAGTTATTTAGTCTGGTATGGTTCAAGCCTGGAACTTAATTTCAGCCTCTGTTTATTTTTTATCGCATGCATGCATGCATTATCCATTTTACTACATACACATCATGTTCCTTGAATTCTTTTTAGTAAATAGTAATAGTAAAACTAACTGTAACATTAATTTTCAATGCAGTAACTAATAATAGAAGAACTACATGTCCCCTGCCTGCTTGGAAGTACTTTTTCATATGCAGAAAAAGGCCTCGTGAGCAATAAGGTATTTCATATATCGACTTAGCCTTTTGGATTATTTAATGCTCTTTTTGAATTTGTGCAATCAAGAGATTTCTATGAGATATTTGATATAAATACTATGTTTTGATTTATATTATTGCCTTGTATTACTACCAGAGTTAGCATCAACTTAACCAATTCTATAATTTATTTTTTACTCACTATTTCACTCAATAGATTACAGAAAAATTCAATTTTATTGTGACCCTTCAACTCAGTGGCATTTCTCCTATATATGGTGAGATGAAATTTTATGGTGTCATTCAAGAAATATGGGAGCTTGATTATCGTGAATTTAGGATGCCGATGTTCAAGTGTGATTGGGTAGACAACAAAAATGGTGTGGAGAAAGAAAAGTTAGGTTTCATTAAAGTTGATTTGAATAAAATAGGACATAAAAAAGACTCATTTATAATGGCAAGTCAAGCTAAATAAGTGTTTTATGTTGAGGATCCTACTTCATCAAGATGGTCAATAGTGCTTGCTTCACAACCAAGAGACATAGTGCATGATGACGATCAACAACATGACTTTGGTGAATTACAAACTTCAGAAAAAGAGTGTGGTTTTATCCCTGAGTTTGAGGGAGTTGAAGCAACTGTTGGGCCATATGTACGAAAAGATGGTGATGGAATTTGGATAGTAAGATTTCATTTTTATGAATGACATATAATATTATCTTTTACTATAAATTTTCTTCGTTGATCTTAATATTTCTTTTACTTAAAAATTTACTTCATTGATTTTTTACATTTTCTAATAATTTCTGTTTCATGTGTTGACAGGATCATGGACCCATTTGATGAGCAAGCTGATATTGATTCCATCGATGAGCAGACTGATGGTGGTTTCATGGATGTTGACCACGAGGAGGAGGATAATAATAAAGAGAACGCGGAAGATAAAAAGAAAACACATAAGCGGACACGAGGCATAGTGCGATTGACGAAGATCATAGCAGATAAAATTAAAGGAATGAAACGCCATTTGAGGTTCAATAGCAGGGGGCAATCGATCGGGACCCCAAACAGAGAGCTTCAATGTTATTTAGGAATGCAAGCCAAAAGTATGGTGCCAATTAACATTGACAATTGGCGCGAAGTTCCTAAATCTATATTGGACAGCTTATGGAAGGGTGTCAATGTAAGACATTTTACTATGTTTTGAAATAAATTGATGAGTTTTATATATTTTTTTTTGCTTACAAAGTTTCTTAAACTATTTGCAACTAGCTTTCCACCTAGATGAGAATATGCGAAAAAATATTATTGGCTCAGTGGGTAATAATAAGTGGAGACAATTCAAATGTAATTTGAAAAAGAAGTTTATAGTCCCTTACCTTAATGACCCATCTCTTTTGGAGGCAAACCCTCGTGGTCTCGATAAACCTCCACCAAGCTATCATATAGAAGAAACACATTGGAAAGAATTTGTCAAGAGAAGGACATCCAAAGAGTTTCAAGATTTTAGAAAATTACAACAAGAAAGGCATAATCATTTACAATACCCTCATAGGACTTCACGCCATAGCTATACTGAATTGGAAGCTGATTTAGTAAGTACATATATAGAACGTATTATGCCTGATTTTATGTTTTCTTCATTTGATGTTAAAATTGATCTAATTCTATTACATGCAGCAAGCTAAGTGGGGCACAACAGCGCAAATAGATCGATCTCTACTCTGGAAGGAGGCCAGAAAAGATTCTTCTGGCAACTATGTCACCGAGCGTGACAAGGTCAAGGGAGAGGCCATCGTAAGTTGTAAAATGTTAAATGACTTTTGGTAATTGTTTTATATTTTAGTAACAAACATATAATTGATTAAATTTTGTACAGAAAGACATGCTTTAGCAAAAAAAAGAGGGCAAACTGATTGAAATCGAAACAAATGACATCCTAACACAAGTGTTAGGTACTGCTGAGCACCCCGGTCGAGTTCGAGGCCAGAGTCGAGGTGTCACACAAAGAGACTACTTTCATAAGCATGTTGGGGGGGGGGGGGTCTAAGAGGCTTGTAGAAAAAACAAATTGAGTTCGAACGAAAATCCAACATACGACATAGGGAAGAGATTGAAAAGTTGAAAGAATCGTTCATGTCCAAGCTTGAAGAATTATCAACCAAGATGGCACATATGCAAGCTAACTTTGGTAGTCATTCTAGCTTTGGTAGCCATTCTAGAGTCAATACAATAGAAGTTGACGCACCAATTGACACTGTTCCAGAAGTTGAGGCACCGATGGACACTACTCCAGATGTTGAGGCACCAATTGACACTACTCCAAAAGTTGAGGTACTGATGGACACTACTCCAGGAGTTGAGGCACCTGTTGACACTAGTACTTTGTATGAGACACCTACACCTTCACCTTCTATTCATCCTGAGCCACTAAAGGTAAATTCTCTTATATTTTTTAAGAAATGATTATTTAACTTATACTAACTATAACATCATTGCAGAAAGATGTTAAGTGAAAATTATACATTGGGCAAGGTGGTGATGTTGTGGCTCTTGGACGGGTGGTGGCTACCAAAGGCAATGTACATGGGAAAAGTTTAGCACCTGATAACTATCGCGTGGTTGTTGATAGATGTCTAGATGGGAGTGCAAAACTACCTGTCTCAGTTGGGGATGAGATGACTCTTGTGGTTCATGCGGTCAACAGTTATGTTGCTTGGTCATCGCATCTGATCATTACTTATGATCATGAACAGGTAACTTTTAGTGTGCTGTAAAATTTTTCATCTTGAAAGATCCATAAATGTTTAATTTCATGGAGAGAGAGGGAGTAAATTGTGTAATAGATGGGGATTTTGACAAAGAAATATATGGGTGTGGTACTGGTGAGGAGCCATGTGCCAAAGGAATTGACATAGCATACTTAATTAGTCTCTTAAATTATATATTTACATTATTGGTTTTGGTTGGAATACACCCTATAAATTACAAGTGCTGCTGCAGACAGATAATAAAATAGTGTGTTAGAAACTTCTCTTTTGCGAAATTTTCAAAATGTCTTTCTCATTATGCCTCCCATGTACAACCATATATGTTCACACTCCTAAATTCTTACATTTTTTAATACATTTGTTTTCACCTACTACAACTAAAAGAATTATAGCCCTCCATGAAGAATATTATATATATATTTATACATGTATATATGAAAGGAAGAGATCAATTTTGGACGAGCATTTGCATTGATAACAAATTGAATGTATTTTGTGATTTTTTTATCTAAATTTTCCATGTTAATTGTGAAGGAACCCAAGAGACTAAAGAGAAAGAGGATTTCAGCAGCTTGTCCACCAACACAAGACCTAAAACATCCTCCACAACATCTTCCCACTACTCAAGAAGAGGCAGGATCAAGTATGGCTAGTAAGTCGCCGATTATCTTCAAGGTTCCCACTGGACTTCCCATGTTTATGAAGATACTTCTAGGTTCAGTTAAGTACGTAGAACCAGGATTCATGATTGACATTCTTATGGAGACCAATATTATGGGTGAACAATATACCTTATATATCTCACATGAGGATATAGTACAATTTGGACTTATGGAAGAAATCGGCGCGTCTTGCATTTCATTCTATATCAGGTAAATTTTAAATTAATAAACATTATATATTTTAGTTTCTTTTTAAGTATAACTATAATATCATTAACTTTCATGTATGTAGTATAATACATTCCGAGTTGTGCGATAGAGAGATATCACACTTTTTTGGTTTCATTAAGCCACTGTGGTCATTGAGAATTGGGACAAATATGGATAATTGGGCTGAAATTATCTCAGAGCGTATCAATAACACAGTAATGGGTCAAACTTGGTTAATGCCATACCATTTCTTGTAAGTAAAATTTTCATTTAATATTAATTTTACTTATACCTTATGATGTTTATTTTAATAACTTTGTTTAAATGCAGACGTCACTGGATGTTAGTGATCATTGATCCAGATGACCATACATGTTACTATCTTGATCCACTTAGAAAATCTCCTCCAAATGATTTGAAGAACCTTATGAACAAGTAATACATTTGAAACTCATTTTAGAATATAATATGGTTATTTGATATGGAAATAAAAAATTAATATGCTCTTCATATTGATGTACATATAGTGTCTCTTCACACATTAAGCGAAAGACAGGGAGGAATGAAAAAAATTACAAGTGGAAAATAGTCAATTTCCCTTGTCAAACATCGTCAGTAGAATGCGGCTTTTATATCATAAGGATGATGAAGGACTATTGCTTGAATGAGACACCAATGCGATGGCTAACTAGTAATGTAAGTGTATTTATTAGTATTGAACTACAATTCTATTGGATTTAATTTCTGGCTTAGTTTTTATTTTGTGTTTTGTAGTGTGGTGGAAAGAATACATATACACTTGGCGAAATTAATGAAACTCGAAATGAATGGGCAGCCAAGCTTCTTGAGCGGATGAGTCATAGCTAGAGTAACTTTTGAAATCAGAATTAAAAAATATACTAATTGTAGTATTTAGCTAGTACTTACATAGTTATTCCAAGTGTATATTTTGATATTGTAATTTTTAGATTTGGAACATACTGAGTTCTATTGATTTTGTCTGTCTATTGATTATGTCTGAACTATGTTGTAATTACACAGGAAATTATGAATGAATATAGTGGTTGAAAATAGAGAAATGAAAAAATTCTCATATTCTACATGGGACGTCGGTCTCCACGAACTTGTCGTCTTATATATTGCAGGGGATAATGCTTGCACATAAATTTTCATCTCATGTATTGCAGGAAGATGACGCTTTAGTAGGAACTGCTGTCTCATTTATTACAGTGGATGACGCTTGCACAGAAATTGTCGTCTCATGTACCACAAGAGACAACGTTTGTATAGGACCCATCATCTCATGTACGACAGGAGATGACACTTTTATTTCAACTGTTGTTTTATGCTTTACATGGCATGACATTGCATGGGACGACGGTATTAGAAACGACGTATGATAGTCCATACGACGGTTTAAAGCCATCGTCCCATGTCAATTTTGTAGTAGTGCCATATCGACAAACAATGTTCTTGATGAAAAAGTCAAGAACTTTCTTGGTCATTATGGTAGCGAGTGGCTCAGCTTCGGCCCATTTGGTGAAGTAGTCGACTACTACGACTGCGTACTTCACTCCACCTTTTCCTGTTGGCAGGGATCCAATCAAGTCTATACCCCATACTGCGAAAGGCCAAGGACTCTACATCCGTTTTAACTCGTTTGGAGCTGCGGGTGAGATTTTGGAAAATCTCTGACACTTATCGCATTTTCGCACGAACTCCATTGAGTCTTCGTTCATAGTTGGCCAGAAATAGCCCTGCCTTAGAATCTTTTTCGCCAAACTTTGCCCCCCAACGTGATCCCCGCAGAAGCCTTCATGTACTTCCCTCATCAGTTCTTTAGCTTGCTCCGGTGTAATACATCTGAGCAGCGGCATGGAATATCCTCTTCGGTAAAGAACACCATCGACCAGTATGTACCTAGCAGCCTGCCTCTGGAGGGTTCTGGCTTTATTTCTATCTGCCGGTAGTACACCATTTGTAAGATATTCCAAGTAAGGCGCCATCCATGTGTCCCCCATCTGGATTTCCATATTGGTTTCATCTGCTCGTATGTTCGGCTCGTACAATCTTTCTACTGGCACAATATTTAGCGTGTCAGCGTCTTTCGCGCTTGCGAGTTTGGCTAAGGCATCTACGTTCGAATTCTGATCCCGAGGTATTTGCTGGAGGGTATACTTTTCAAACTGAGCCAGCAAATCTTTAGTATTGTTTAAATAGGCCACCATTTTGAGGCCTCGTGCTTGATACTCCCCTAGAACTTGATTCACTACCAGCTGTGAATCACTGTAAATATCCAGCACCTTTATACTCATGTCTTTTGCCAATCTTAATCCAGCGAGGAGCGCTTTGTATTCGGCTTCATTATTTGACGCTGTGAAGTCGAACCTAATGGCGCAGTGAAATCGATGCCATTCTAGCGTTATCAATATCACTCCCGCTCCTGCGTGAGATTCGTTGGACGACCCATCCATGAATAACTTCCACGAAGGAGTATCTCCTTGGGGCTCAGGCACACTAGACTCTTCGCACTGCTCGTTGTCTGGGAGCTCAGTGAACTTTGCAATAAGATCAGCCAAGACTTGTCCTTTTATTGCTGCTCGCGGTGAATATGTAATATCGAACTGCCCTAGTTCGACTGCCCATTTTAATAAACGCCCAGCCGCTTCTGGTTTTTGGAGGACTTGCCGAAGGGGCTGGTCAGTTAAGACTGTAATGGGATGGGCTTGGAAGTAAGGACGTAGTTTCCTTGAGGCCAAGATTAAACAATAGGCTAACCTCTCGATGGGAGGATACCTCTGCTCTGCTCCGATTAGCCTCTTGCTTACATAATAAACCGCCTTTTGTACGCCTTCTTCCTCTCGTACTAGTACCGCACTAGCAGCAACCTCGGTAATCGCCAGGTAGATGAACAAAGTTTCTCCTTTGATAGGCTTTGATAAAATAGGAGGTTGTGCCATATGGGCTTTTAAGGCCTGAAAAGCCTGTTCGCAGTCTCCTGTCCATTCAAACTTCTTGTTGCCTCTAAGTAGATTAAAGAAAGGGACGCATTTGTCCGTCGATTTGGAAATGAATCTACTTAGTGCGGCAATTCTCCCAGTTAGACTTTGCACATTCTTGATCTTCTCTGGCGATTTCATGTCGATCAGGGCTTTTATCTTGTCGGGGTTGGCCTCGATTCCTCTTGAATTGACAATAAACCCCAAGAACTTCCCTGATCCGACTCCGAAGGAACATTTGAGAGGATTTAATTTCATTTGGTACTTGTTCAATACATCGAAACATTCTTGCAAATCCTTCACATGTCCTTCTACTTTTTTCGACTTTACCAGCATGTCATCCACGTACACCTCCATGTTTACTCCGATCAATTCCTTAAACATGTGGTTAACCAATCGCTGGTAAGTCGCACCTGCGTTTTTCAGTCCGAAGGGCATTACTTTATAACAGTATAATCCCGTATTGGTCCGAGAGCTGGTGTGATCCTCGTCAGGGGGATGCATACTAAACTGATTGTATCCTAGGTATGCATCCATGAAGGAGAGGATCTCATGTCCTGCAGTTGCATCGACCAGCTGGTCGATCCTTGGGAGTGGGAAGCAATCCTTCGGGCAGGCTTTATTGAGGTCTGTGAAATCCACACAGGTTCGTCATTTGCCGTTAGGCTTGGGAACCAGTACTGGATTAGAGACCCACGATGGATAAAACGCCACCCTGATGAACCCATTCTCCTTTAATCTTGCAATTTCTTCCTTTAAGGCTTTCGATCTATCCCTATCGAGCAGCCTTCTTTTTTGTTGCATGGGTGGAAAACTTTTGTCAATGTTCAGGACATGGCTGATAACTGCAGGATCTATCCCAGCCATGTCTTTGTGCGACCAGGCAAAAACTTCATGGTTCTTCCGCAAAAATTCCACCAGTGCATGCTTCGTGGTTGGTTCTAAGTTTTTCCCAACCTTCACAACTCTGGTCGGGTCTTTTTCGTCAAGTTGGACCTCTTCCAGGTCTCGATGGGTCCAACATTTTCCTCAAAATCCCCAAAGCGAGGATCTAAATCCCTATCCTCAATTTGGGCAACACCCTATTTGGTGACTCCATCACCGGATTGGGCTTGTGTATCAATAGCCATCTGCAACCTATCTAGGGGAGTTCTCTTTGACGTTCCCTTCTTCGCCTTTGTGACTGAGGCGTTGTAGCACTCCCTGGCTTCCCTCTGATTTCCCAACACGCGTCCTACCCTTGCGTTTGTCGGGAATTTCATGGCTAAGTGCCATACTGAGGTGACGGCTCAAAGATAAACCAGTATGGGCCTTCCAATGACGGCATTGTACGCCGAGGGACAATCGACTACTATAAAAGTAGCGAGTAATGTCCTGGTAGCAGGCGCTGTACCTGTTGTCACTGGAAGTCTGATTGACCCCGCTGGGGCGAGTCCCTCACCAAAGAAGCCGTAAATCGTTTGGTTGTAGGGCTCCAAGTCCTTAACGGACAACTTCATGCGTTCCAACGAAGATTTGTACAGGATGTTCACTGAACTTCCTGTATCAACTAGTACTCTTTTCACCATCATGTTGGCGATTTGAACGTCTACGACCAGCGGATCAGAATGTGGGAACCGGACATGCTGGGTATCGCTATCAGAGAAGGTTATCTCACCATCCTCTGATTGAGCCTTCTTTGATGCCCTGTCCTCCACAGTCATCATCTCGATGTCCTGGTCGTGACGTAGGGTCCGAGCATATCGTTCCCTTGCCTTTCCACTATTTCCCGCGAGGTGTGGGCCTCCACAAATGGTGAGTAAAGTGCCAGCAACGGGATCAAGCTGCAAAGGTGGCGAGCGTTGGCGTGTGGGCGCATGCTCGTTGCCACCTGGAGCTTCTCGTTGGGAATTTCCCCAGGTCCGTATATATCTTCTTAAGTGTCCTTGTCTAATAAGGAACTCGATCTCATCCTTCAGCTGGTTGCATTCATTGGTATCATGTCCGTAGTCGTTATGATAACGACAGAACTTGGTAGTGTCTCTTCTCGAAATATCCTTTCAAATGGGGGCAGGTTTCTTATAAGGCACACGGGAACTCGTAGCCTGATAAACCTCTCCCCGAGACTCAATAAGGGCATTGTAGTTAGTGAACCGAGGTTCATAACGATTGCCCTAGGCTCGTTTATTGTCAGAGGTGGAAGGCTCATTGTGCGGGCGTTTCCCCCCATTCTTGCCATTGCCATTGCCGTTCCCGTTGCTTTTGCTGTTCACGTTGGTCTTCGACCCATTGGCGGCTTTGGCGGGCTCGGCTGTCCCCTTATCTTTGCCTGGGGGCTTTCCTTCATTGGCGATGGCATCCTCGAGCTTGATATATCGATCAGCTCGATCCAAAAATTCCTGGGTAGTTCTGACCCCATGATTTCTGAGGCTGTCCCAGAGAGGCGTGCGGCGCTTAACCCCTGCAGTTATGGCCATCATCTTGCCTTCGTCTCCCACTATTTTCGCTCCAGCAGCTGCTCGCATAAAACGCTGGATGTAGTCCTTCAGGTTCTCCGTCTTGCTGGCGTATTTCGACCAGCTAATTTGCCTCAGTCGGGTGCACACTGTCACGGGCTGACATTTTGGCAGCGGAAATGCCCGTGCGGTACCTTGACTCCTCTGAGCCAAGGTCAGCCTTCCAACCATTCGAATAACAATGGGCACATTTTTCGCGCGACCGTGTGCCTCTGCACACTTCCGTCTCTCGAACAACTCTCGCTGAGTCATGCTCTCAAGCATCTATGAGTGCAATCATGCATCAAGACTATCTAGCCAAGACACTCACACTGTCCATAGGTTCTCGCTATGGCAAGGAAAATCCCAACATCGATGCTCACCCAGACATTCGCAAGTCAAGGTAGCATGTGTGGCTAAGAGCCAACACCAAGCTGACGTGCCAACACCTCCCATCATGTCCCATTCGATACTATCCGATTAGTTCACGTCATAGACCAAGGACTCCCATACGTCCATGGTCCAATCCTCAAGGCACCATACCATCGTGCATGTTGGCAGGCCCTCGAGACTGGCTGCTAGACTAGTAGCATACACTGGACCTCTGTCCTACTCAAGCATAGTGCACCCTCCAATGCTTGCATGCTAACAAGTCCCACGAATGACTTCCCGTGCCATCTCGTGTCGAGATTCGTGGCCATGGCGCACCACGACATCTCTCGAAGGTTTGGGCCACGTTCCATGCAAGCGGCATCCCGGCAAGCCAAGGGAACCGTACCCTTAAACCTCTGGCAGCACACTTCGACGCACTACCGGGGCGGCCCGATAATGTCCATGAGTACTCCTACTCATGGAAACATATGAGTCCCCTCGTGGTCCTCATATGCCCGCCCTACTAGTCCTCCCAACTAGTAGTAGCTCACTTGACGCACCTGCGCCAGGGGGTGGTGGAGAGCTGACACCAGGTGCTCCCCCTACAAAGAGTCTTCTGAGCTTTTAGCCTTCTACTAGGAACATATATGATTTTTGCTTGGGAGACATATTTGGCTTCCAGCTCGCCAATTCTCCTAATCTCCCAAATCCGATCATACCATTGCGTTCATTGACCCTTCAATATGGAACCTACCAAGTCCGTCCATTTCTGGGCAATATTGAAGATATTTACGAAAATGCCACTGCCGTACAAACTAGGCATCAGCATGCTCACCAGCCTGCACCCTCGCGTGCGCATCTGACCGAGCGCCATCCTAGCTTGTAACATGCCATCAAGGCCGGCATGTTACACACACGACCCGCAGAGAACTGTCCGTAAAATTCCTTCACGAACATTTCCCAGGAAACTATACTTGCAGGAGGGAATTTGAAAACCCACTCCTGTGCGGCATCAGAAAGTGTTGCAGGGAAGATCCTGCACCAAGCGTCTTCAGACACTTTCTGAATGTCCATTTGTATCTCAAACGTGTTGATGTGAGATACCGGGTCACCATACCCGTCAAAGTTCAGAAGCGTAGGCATCTTGAACTTGCTAGGAGTTTCTGCCATAGCTATCCTCTGGACGAAAGGAGTGCCCTTTCTCCTATCGTGGTCGATATAAGATGTTCTTCCCTCGACTAGCTGCTGCACTGCCTGGTTGAGGGCATCTATCTGGGCCTGCACGGCGCCAGGAATCGCCGGGGCCTCTGGTGTTGGGGGAACGTACTCGTCGTGCCGTTCTCGGCGATCGTTGAGTACGTCTTTTAAATCCTCGTCTCTCCTCCGCTGCTCACTAGCTCCGAGTCGGTTAAAGACGTTATTTTGTCTGGGCTGCCCCCAGCGTCCCGTCTTTCGGGTTGGTCATCCCTAGGTGGTAGGCTTCTGCCCCCACCTCTTTCTTCATTTCTCCAACCGTCATTTCCTCTGCCTGAGTCGGCCTCATTATAATCATGCCCATCTCTGAATCTTGGTTGGCTATGATGGGATCGGCTATTCCCTCGGTTGCCTTCCCGGGCTGGAACCTCCCGAGCGTTAGAGGGTGGCCTGCGTTGGTCGGTAGGTCCCCGTGCATTATCATGTCGTGGGGGGCCTCAGACCACAGAGCCTGACTCTGAGTTCCTTCTGTTGCCAGGAGGACGCTGTCCTCTGCTCGGAGGGTTTGGCTCGTCGCCCCTATGGCGTCTAGGACTGCGAGGTGGCTGCCCGGCCCTATTCTGCCTTGGTTGCGGGGGATTGCCGCGACCAGCTTGGGATGGAGGCTGTCCCTCAGGGTCCCTTAGCGGGACATCGTCCTGAGGCACCGGTGGCTGCTCGGGCCTTTGGGGGCTCAAGGGCTGGATAGGCGGGCTAGGATTAGGACCCCTTTGGGGTGGTCCATTCGTAGGTTGATCAGGCTGCGAGGCAGATGTAGCCCTGTTCCTGGCCAGCTGTAGGGCTGCTTCGAGGGCTGCGATGGCCTCCCTCTGGCGACGGTCCATCTCCGCCTGCCTTTCACTCAATTCCAGGCGTTGTCGTTCAATTTCCTATTGCTGCCGCGCCATAATCTCGGCAGTTCTTTCCTGACTGGCCCTCAGATTGGCCAGTTCATCCTGCAATACCCCCAGGATATTCCTCAGCGTCTCGGAATCCATTTCTTCCTCATCGAATTCCAAATGTGGCTCATCCTCAGTCACGTTTGGAGGAGGAGGAGGCGGGTGAGATGGTGCAGCGCTAGCCGCCTGTCCAGTTTTCTTGGTAGTTTTCGCCATTGATATTTCGACGATACTTTATCAAGCTCTCAATGAAAGCACCAGAATGTTGACCCTGATTTTGGCAAACTGACACGGAGTCAAATATGCTTGATGTGGACAAATACGTTGAAATGAATGTGATGACAAAAATAATAAAACACACAGGAATTTATAGTGGTTCAGCCCCAAAGTTTGGTAATAGCCTACGTCCACTTGAGCTGTTATTAATATAGGATTCAAATGAGTGATCAAAGAACTAGGGTTCAATGAGTTTCACCAACCTCTGAAGAACAAAACAATGTATCAAATATGATAACTCTAATCTTAGATAATTAGAAAGCCAAAAGTCCCATTCCTTGAGCTACCTTTCTCTATTTATGGGCTCAAGGAAGATTACATTAATTTGTTACAGATATTCTTTCCTAAATAATCGGTACTCAGGAAATCATGGGAGATAATTTTGGATACGATCATAACTGCATAAGATTTTCTCCGTATATAGCGTGTATACGACCAGGCTGGTCGTATATAGACATTGAGCATTGCACCATAGATATCTTCCTGGTCGATAGTCGAGCAAGAATTCTGCCAGATGTCAGCCACGTGTATTAAATGTCTGCCATGTCATCCATGCCTGTTTTTTGGATAACAGTTTGCATGTTGAATATCTATTTTGAAAACAATTTTAACTTTTCAAATTAATTACATAAGCTTTACTTTTATTTGTGATTCTCTTTGAACTATTTCCATTATGTAATTTTTTTAGTTAAACATTTGACATCACCAATTAAAAAAAAATGTGTATTTTTAATTTCTCTTTTGCTCGAGGACTAGCAAAATATTAAGCTTGGGGGTGTGATAACTCTACAAAACAGAGTTATTTTACCACTTTTTATGTAATAATTGTTGCTTAATTCTTGATTTTTTAAGTAATTTATTAAGTTTTTAAGTAATTTTGAATTTATAAGGTTTATTTTAATTTTATAGATTTTTGTGAATTTTTATAGTTATTTTGTTGTAAAATGTTGTAGTTAATTAGTTGAATTATTATTATTTAGTTTGAGATAAAAAAATATTGTATTATTGAAATTAAATGTTAAATATGAATTAAGTTATAATTAATATTTTCAAAGAATTAAATTGATTTGTTTTATAGTTGAAAATATTTTATTATAATTTATTTTGTTAGGGAATTTGGTGTATTTTTGTGCTTGAAAGACAATGATAGAAAGCTGAAAAAGAGAAGGAAAACAGTGGCAAATTTGAAATACCATCAGCATACCATGGCCAATGCCACCAATCCTCCATTCAGCCAAGGCCCAAGTCGCCAGGCCCATTCCTTGCCCAGCCGTGCCTGCTGCCTTCCTTCCGCCAGCCACCAGCAGCTCCACTCACGCCCAGCAGCTGCCTCGTGACAACCTTCACGCTAAGCTCCACCCAGGCCTCCAACCAGCCAGCTCCTCACGCCCAAATGCTTCCAAATCCTCCAACCAGCCAGGCCCACCATGTGGCCCAATTCACCACAGCCTTCATCCAAGCCCATGCTTCCTGAAGCAGCCCAATTCGCACCAGGTCCAACCCGTGGCCCACCTACCCAATCACAGCCACCCATAGCTAGCTGCCATTTCCCCTTGAGCCCAACAATTTCACCATTGTCCCCTTGTCCCTTTGTCTAAAAATGCCAACATTTTTACCCCACTTTCTACACATTTTACCCCAAAACATCATTATTACACCCTATAATTTACCCCTATTTTCCATTCTATAACTAATTAAATTAATTTAATCAATTTAAATTGATTATTTTAATACTCATTTTTTGGTTATAAATAAGGGATTTGGGTGCCTAATTTTAGAGAGGGGGTTACCATACTACACATCCTACACTTTCAAGACTTCTCCATTTTCTTCTTCTTCTTTGTTGTAAATTTTCTATGTGCTTTTAGAGGAAAAATTTAGGGGTTCATCCTCCAAATTTTCCTATTTATGTTTGTAATTTTTTTGTTTGTATTTTCTATTCTAGTTATGAGTTTCTATCTTTTTAAGATTATTAAGGTGATGATGAAACAATATTTAACTAGATAGTATTTATTTTGTATGTTGATTTCCCATTTTGTGCAACAAAGTTTATGGAATTTTCTTCTTCAAATATCTTATTTTCATCTTAAATATCATGTATTTTGGATTGTTATCACATATTTACACTTTGTTCTTCATTAGTGCAAAAATATAATATTATTTGTGTAAGATGTGTCATTAAATTGTACACATCCATGCTTAGAACAAAAATATTATGTTTTGCCTTATAAATAATGTTCACTGATTTATTTATTATTTCATTAGATTGATTTACACTAAATTTTTTGAAATTATAATTTTGAAAAGTGAAGAAAAATCTTACCTTTTTAGAAGTAATTTGTGCTTAAAATTATAAATCCATTTGGAATATGATAGTTTGAATTATTTTAACTATCACTAAAACTTGGGAATCAATATACTAATAAATATGATTAAACTTACATTTTGTGGATTATAGTATCTTAATAATCTTTTCTTTTAACACTTATTTTCAAATCATTATTGGTTTATTTTTATTCTCTTAAATAGCTTTATTTTTCAATCTTTTATTTTATGTTCATAACATTAAAACTCATCAATCTTTGGAGCCAGGTTAAAATTTATTACTTTTGATTTAAAATAGTTTTCTTTTTTGATTTTAGACAACTCATTTGTGTTCGATCTTATGCTTACACGAATACTATATTCCATATACGATTCGTGCGCTAGCTAGAGTATAAATTTTTTAAACATACCTGTTTTGGGTCCATCACCTACATAGTTGCATAATAGACATATTTTTGAACGTAAAAGTAATTTGCATGCGACATGCATACGTGAGAATGTTGCGTAAACGTGGCATTTAAAACGATAATTCTACGCGTCTTACTTCTATCGTTTTCAAAATAATAAAATTGTAGCATGCTTTGATTACCATTGTTTGTCTTCTTAAAATTACTAGGTTGATTAAATCTCTCAAGACATTATATTTATTTCATAAAATAATTTATTTAATCATTTAAAATATAATAACTCCATTACTTACTTTTAAATTTTATAAAATAACCAAAACTAAAAATTATGTAAAATACTCATAATTTGATATATTTTTTTAGAAAATAACATTATAATCCAATTAAAAAATTTACAAATTTAATGTGAGAAAAATATAATTTTTAGATGTGGAAAAATACATTTTTACTTGTGTTATTTTTAAAGATTAAATTTAAAATAGAATAAATTCATATGTGAAAAATCCAATGATTATTTTTATAAATATTTAACTAAACTTTCAGCCATAATTTAATTTACTTAAAATTCACAAGCGAACTAAATTAAACATTTTTCATAATCAAAATAAAGAAAAATCATAACTATTAAAATGAACACTCATGTTATATTGAAAATACCACTTTTGATATTTCCATAGTTTATGGTATTAGTTTTAAACATACCCGTTTTGGGTCCATCACCTACATGGTTGCATAATAGACATATTTTTGAACGTAAAAGTAATTTGCATGCGACATGCATACGTGAGAATGTTGCGTAAACGTGGCATTTAAAACGATAATTCTACGCGTCTTACTTCTATCGTTTTCAAAATAATAAAATTGTAGCATGCTTTGATTACCATTGTTTGTTTTCTTAAAATTACTAGGTTGATTAAATCTCTCAAGACATTATTTTTATTTCATAAAATAATTTATTTAATCATTTAAAATATAATAACTCAATTACTTACTTTTAAATTTTATAAAATAACCAAAACTAAAAATTATGTAAAATACTCATAATTTGACATATTTTTTTAGAAAATAACATTATAATCCAATTAAAAAATTTACAAATTTAATGTGAGAAAAATATAATTTTTAGATGTGGAAAAATACATTTTTACTTGTGTTATTTTTAAAGATTAAATTTAAAATAGAATAAATTCATATGTGAAAAATCCAATGATTATTTTTATAAATATTTAACTAAACTTTCAGCCATAATTTAATTTACTTAAAATTCACAAGCGAACTAAATTAAACATTTTTCATAATCAAAATAAAGAAAAATCATAACTATTAAAATGAACACTCATGTTATATTGAAAATACCACTTTTGATATTTCCATAGTTTATGGTATTAGTTTTAAGATACTCACCAAATTTCTTTTATTAAAATACAACTTCACTTTTTTTACAAAAATTCCAGCAACCAATTATATCATTAAAATCACCATTTTCATTTTTAAAACTCATATTTTCATCCAAATATAAAAAAAAATCTGTAGGTAATTATTTGTGCAAAAATATCATTTTAAGTGTGAATTAAAACAACATTTTATTCTCACAAATACAACATATCATTAGAGACATTTCTTATGCTTCACCAAACTTGATGAGGACACCAAGACTAAAGATCCAAGTCAAGTTCCAGTTGATCCAAGTCAAGTTCCAGTTGATCCAAGTCAAGAGGGGGGAATGATGAGGACACCAGTTTAGGAGCTTGATCAATATTTAGCTTCTTGTAATGAGTCTTATTGGATTTTGGCATCTTGTATTTTTATTTTAATCAGTCACTTAATCACGTTTTTATTTAGTCTTTGTTTTTGTAAAAGTCAAACACTTGACTTGTGTGAGTCCAATAGTCTTTTTTTTGTAATTTTCGGTTTTTCATTAGGAAGACAAAGGGGCTTGTCTTTGATGTAATTTTCGGCTATATTAGGCCTTGTAAACGTCTGGGAAAGGCAGATTATGATGAAATGAAATTTGTGAGTTTTTCTTCTTGAGTTCTTGAAGAAACTATTAGAACTTATCAAGGGGTTCCTTGTGGCGTTCAACCTGACTTATCAAACGGATTTCCATCCCCGTTTGTGGCGTCTTCCTCATACCAAGGTTCGTGCTTGGCTAAGCATTGGGTCGCGGTTCTTCATTCCAATTTCGTGTGTTCTTGGTGGCTGCCATATTTGGTGTCGGGTTTCACCACAATCGTTTGTGTGGTTCGTATCAGTTGGTATCAGAGATTAGGATCATCCGATTTGGCCTATCCTTTTTCATTTGTGTTTTCTATTCAATTCGTTTTTCAATATTAGGGTTTCTGAAATAAAAAAAAAATTCATCATCTAGACGTGTTTTGATTTCTTTGTCCTTGTTTCCTTGTGAAATCCGAAACTATTTGGCCTATCCTTTTTCCTTGTTTTTTTTCTTTTCGTTTCATTGTTCAATTGGTGCGTTTGATTTAGGGTTGTTAAAATACATCTATTTTTTTTCTTCTGAAATCATGAATTAGGGTTCTTAACGTGAATTAGGGCTTTGAGTTTTCTCTTGTTCTAATTGTGGAATCTGAATTTGCATTGGTTTTCTCTAGTTCTTATTGTGAGATCCGAATTTTCATTGAGTTTCTCTTGCTTTGCTTTTGAAATCCAAATTTTACCTTGGGTTTCTCTTGTTCTTATTGTGAAATCTAAATTGGGATTGAGTTTCTCTTGTTCTTATTGTGCAATCCGAATTGGCATTGAGTTTTTCTCTTATTCTTACTGTACAATCCGAATTTGGCCTTGAGTCTCTATTGTTCTTATTGTGAAATCTGATTTGGCATCGAGTTTCTCTTGTTTTATTGTGAAATCTGATTTGGCATCGAGTTTCTCTTGTTTTATTGTGAAATCTGATTTGGCATCGAGTTTCTCTTGTTTTATTGTGAAATCTGAATTGACAGTGAGTTTCTCTTGTTTTTCATTGTGAAAATCCGAATTTGCATTAACTCTTTTGTGAAATCCGAGTTGTTTTGTTTTCGAATCCAAGTCTGATTTTTTTTTCTTGTGTCTTGTACCTGCGTTTGAGGATCTGCGTTTGAGGATCAAGAGGAAAGAAAAGACAGAAAAGAAAGAAGAAGAAAAAAATCAAGAGGAACCGATCTAAAAAAAAAAAAAAGTCTGGAAACCTGTCTTAAAAAATTTTTGTTCTAATCTTGTTCCTTATGGTCTAGAGGCCTTTTTGCCAAAACCCCACACAAGTGTTCCAAAAATCATCAGTTTTCGCGAATTTTTCATTGGTGTTCGTTTGGTTTGTTTGGTAGGATTTGCTGCTTGAACCTCCATATTACCGTTTGATTAGTTTTCAAAGGGCTTAAAGAAGAATATGAGTGGAAAAAGGCAGAGGTGTGAGCTTATTTGAGGGTAAAAGTCATCAAAGTTGAGTGAAACACGAGTGGACTTGAGTGACAATTTTTGAGTGAAAACACGTGAGGGAGTGTGGTGAGGTCTTTTTCTATAACTGTTCTAACCTTATTTTTTTGCAGATTTTCAATCATGTCACAAAATACAGAAAGAAATGCAGGCAAAGACACTCCACCACCTATAGTTCCAAACCTACAAATTGAAGCTTTAATGGGGGAGATAAGGAGGATGTTGAGGGAGGAGTGTGAACAAATACATGAGAGGTTGGATAGGGTAGAAGAGGGAACGCAAGGGAGGACTCAGAGGAATAGGGTGTACCAAAGGGAGGATGAGAATGAAGGGGATTTGGAAGGGGTAGTTTCTGATGAAGAGTTTGATAGGATGTCGGCGGGTAACCATAGGAGGTATGGTCGGGATAGAGAAGCTAGGAACCAGGTAGATAATAATTTGGGAAATATCAAAATGAGAATCCTCGCATTTCAAGGGAAGAGTGATCCCGAGGCATACCTTGAGTGGGAAAAGAAGATGGAGTTGGTTTTTGATTGTCACAACTACTCCGAAGTGAAGAAGGTAAAACTTGCTGATGAGGACACCAAGACTAAAGATCCAAGTCTAGTTCCAGTTGGTCTGGTGACGAGGGCGCGAGCCAAAAGACTCAGTTTAGGAGCTTGATGAGTCTTATTGTATTTTTTATTTAGTCTTTGTTTATTTTGTGAAAAGTCAAACATTTGACTTGTGTTAGTCCAATAGTCCTTTTGTCTTTAATTTTCGGTTTTCATTAGGAAGACAAAGGGTTGTCTTTAATTTTTGGTTTTCATTAGGAAGACAAAGGGGCTTGTTTGATGTAATTTTTCGGCTATATTAGGCCTTGTAAACATTTGGGAAAGGCAGATTTTGATGAAATGAAAATTGAGAGGTTTTCTTCTTGAGTTCTTGAAGAGACTATTCGAACTTATCAAGGGTATTCCTTGTGGCGTTCAATCTGACTTATCAAACGGATTCCCATCCCCGTTTGTGGCATCTTCCTCATACCAAGGTTCGTGCTTGGCTAAGCATTGGGTCGCGGTTCTTCATTCCCATTTCGTGTGTTCTTGGTGGCTGCCATATTTGGTGTCGGGTTTCACCACAATCGTTGGTGTGGTTCGTATCAGTTGGTATCAGAGCCAGGTTAGGATCATCCGGTTTGGCCTATCCTTTACTTTGTGTTTTTTTCTTTCAATTCGTGTTTCTATATTAGAAAAAAAAAATTCATCATCTAGTCGTGTTTTGATTTCTTTGTCCTTGTTTCCTTGTGAAATCCGAAACTATTCTAGAGCTTGTTAATTTCCTTATTTCATCATATGTTGTGAAACCCGATACCAAATATGGCAGCCACCAAGAACACACGAAATGGGAATGAAGAACCGCGACCCAATGCTTAGCCAAGCACGAACCTTGGTATGAGGAAGACGCCACAAACGGGGATGGGAATCCGTTTGATAAGTCGGATTGAACGCCACAAGGAATACCCTTGATAAGTTCGAATAGTCTCTTCAAGAACTCAAGAAGAAAACCTCTCAATTTTCATTTCATCAAAATCTGCCTTTCCCAAATGTTTACAAGGCCTAATATAGCCGAAAAATTACATCAAACAAGCCCCTTTGTCTTCCTAATGAAAACCAAAAATTGAAGACAACCCCTTTGTCTTCCTAATGAAAACCTAAAATTAAAGACAACCCTTTGTCTTCCTAATGAAAACCGAAAATTAAAGACAAAAGGACTATTGGACTCACACAAGTCAAATGTTTGACTTTTCACAAAATAAACAAAGACTAAATAAAAAATACAAGATGACAAAATACAATAAGACTCATCAAGCTCCTAAACTGAGTCTTTTGGCTCGCGCCCTCGTCACCAGACCAACTGGAACTAGACTTGGATCTGAATTTGCCTTGGTTTTTTTTCTAGTTCATATTGTGAAATCCAAATTTTCATTGAGTTTCTTTTGCTTTTCTTTTGAAATCCGAATTTTACCTTGGGTTTCTCTTGTTCTTATTGTTAAATTTGAATTGGGATTGAGTTTCTCTTGTTCTTATTCAATCCGAATTGGCATTGAGTTTTTCTCTTGTTCTTATTGTACAATCCAAATTTGGCCTTGAGTCTCTATTGTTCTTATTGTGAAATCTGATTTGACATCGAGTTTCTCTTGTTTTATTGTGAAATCTGAATTGACAGTGAGTTTCTCTTGTTTTTCATTGTGAAAATCCAAATTTGCATTGAGATTCTCTTGTTCTTTTGTGAAATCCGAGTTGTTTTGTTTTCGAATCCAAGTCTGATTTTTTTTTCTTGTGTCTTGTAACTGCGTTTGAGGATCAAGAGGAAAGAAAAGACAGAAAAGAAAGAAGAAGAAAAAAATCAAGAGGAACCGATCTAAAAAAAAAAAAATTTTGTTCTATTCTTGTTCCCTATGGTCTAGAGGCCTTTTTGCCAAAACCCCAGTCAAGTGTTCCAAAAATCCTCATTTTTCGCCAATTTTTCATCGGTGTTCATTTGGTTTGTTTGGTTGGATTTGCTGCTTGAATACTCCATATTACTGTTGGATTAGTTTTCAAAGAACTTAAAGAAGAATACGAGTGGAAAAAGGCAGAGGTGAGAGCCTATTTGAGGGTAAAAGCCATTGAAATTGAGTGAAACACGAGGGGATTTGGGTGAAAATATTGTTCGAGTGAAACACGTGAGGGAGTGTGGTGAGGTCTTTTCTCTATATTATTCTAACCTTATTTTGCAGATTTCCATCATGGCACAAAATCCAGAGAAAGATGCAAGCAATGATATTCCGCCACCTGAGGTTCCGAATCTATAAATGCAAGCATTAATTGGGGAGATGCAAAGGATGATGAGGGCAGAGTGTGAGCAGATACATGAGAGGATGGATAGGGTAGAAGAGGGAACGCAATGGAGGGCACGGAAGAATAGGGTACAACAACGGGATGTTGAGGGTGAAAGAGAGTTTGATGGGGGCGATTTAGAGGAAGAATATGATAGGATGTCAGAGGGTAACCATAGGAGGTATGGCCGAGATAGAGAAGCTAGGAACTGGGTAGACAATAATTTGGGAAATATCAAGATGAGAATCCCCGCCTTTCAAGGCAAGAGTGATCCTGAGGCATACCTTGAGTGGGAAAAGAAGATGGAGTTGGTTTTCGATTGTCACAACTACTCCGAAGTGAAGAAGGTAAAACTTGCTGCAATTGAATTTACTGATTATGCTATTGTTTGGTGGGATCAGTTGTGCATCAATAGGAGGCGAAATGGAGATCGTGCCATTGACACTTGGGAGGCTATGAAGAGGGTGATGAGGCGACGGTTTGTACCATCTCATTATTATTGAGATCTATACCTTAAGTTGCAGGGTCTTCGTCAAGGTTCCAAGAGTGTTGATGAGTATTACAAGGAGATGGAGATGGCTATGATTAGAGCCAATGTGGAAGAGGATCGGGAGGCAACAATGGCAAGGGTTTTGAATGGGTTGAACCGAGAGATTGCTAATCCAATTGAGCTACACCATTATGTGGAATTGGAAGATTTGGTGCATATGGCAATCAAAGTTGAGAGGCAGCTCAAGAGGGGTAGTACAAGTTCAAAGCCAAGACCGAGCCCACACAATTCAAGTGCAACACCTTGGCGGTCGAACTATCCAAAGAAGGAAGAAGACCAACCTACTTCATCCTTTACACCAAAACCAGCCACGACCCCTCAAGGTAAAACAGCCCCTACTTCGTCCCATTCTAGTGAGATAAAATGTTTCAAATGTCAGGGGCGAGGACACATAGCTAGCCAATGTCCAAACAAGCGAGTTATGGTAATTCGGGATAATGGGGAGATAGATTCCGAAGAGGAAGATTATCTTGATGACATGCCACCATTGGAGGACGCTTCTATGGGTGGTGAGGAGTTTGGGGCAGAATCTGGTGAGATGCTTGCACTAGTCACACGACGAGCCTTGAATTTGCAAGCAAAAGAAGAGGAAGAAGAGGTGCAGCGGGAGAACATCTTTCACACTCGTTGTCATGTGAAAGACAAGGTATGCAGTGTTATTATTGATGGTGGTAGTTGCACTAACGTTGCTAGTTCTTCCATGGTTCAAAAGCTGGGGCTCCCAACGCTTAAGCATCCTTGTCCATACAAGTTGCAGTGGTTGAATGATAGTGGTGAAGTGAGGGTTACAAAACAGGTGCTGGTATCATTTCGAATTGGCAAGTATGAGGATGAGGTATTGTGCGATGTGGTTCCCATGCAAGCTGGACACCTTCTTCTAGGAAGGCCTTGGCAATTTGATCGGTGAGTGCAGCATTATGGCTTCACCAACAAGTACTCATTCATGTTCCGTCAACGGACAATCACTCTAGCTCCAATGACGCCAAAACAAGTATATGAAGACCAAGTGAGGTTGCAAAAATTGAGTGATAAAAAAAAATTGAGTGAGCAAAAGAAGGAGAGTGAAAAGATGAATGAGAGTGAGAAAAAAGAGAGAAAAGGATCGAATCAAGTGAGAGAGAAAAGATAGAGAAGAGTTCGATCAATGAGGGAAAATTAGAGAGAAAACAAAATAATTTTTATGCAAAAAATAGTGAGGTTAAGGAGGCTCTTTTAAACACTAACCAACTTGATGCTAACAAGGGTCGTCACAAGCAGAATTTTGACCCTGGTGATTGGGTATGGGTACACATGAGGAAAGAGCGATTCCCAGCACAAAGACGTTCCAAATTGCTACCTCGAGGAGATGGTCCATTTCAAGTGCTAGAAAGGATCAATGACAATGCCTACAGACTCGATTTACCAGGTGAGTATACTGTTAGTGCTACTTTTAATGTTTCTGATTTGAGTCCTTTTGATGAAGGTGAAGATTTGAGGACAAATCCTTCTCAAGAGGGGGGTAATGATGAGGACACCAAGACTAAAGATCCAAGTCTAGTTCCCGTTGGTCTGGTGACGAGGGCGCGAGCCAAAAGACTCAGTTTAGGAGCTTGATGAGTCTTATTGTATTTTGTCATCTTGTATTTTTTATTTAGTCTTTGTTTATTTTGTGAAAAGTCAAACATTTGACTCGTGTGAGTCCAATAGTCCTTTTGTCTTTAATTTTCGGTTTTCATTAGGAAGACAAAGGGTTGTCTTTAATTTTAGGTTTTCATTAGGAAGACAAAGGGGTTGTCTTCAATTTTTGGTTTTCATTAGGAAGACAAAGGGGCTTGTTTGATGTAATTTTTCGGCTATATTAGGCCTTGTAAACATTTGGGAAAGGCAGATTTTGATGAAATGAAAATTGAGAGGTTTTCTTCTTGAGTTCTTGAAGAGACTATTCGAACTTATCAAGGGTATTCCTTGTGGCGTTCAATCCGACTTATCAAACGGATTCCCATCCCCGTTTGTGGCGTCTTCCTCATACCAAGGTTCGTGCTTGGCTAAGCATTGGGTCGCGGTTCTTCATTCCCATTTCGTGTGTTCTTGGTGGCTGCCATATTTGGTGTCGGGTTTCACAACAATCGTTGGTGTGATTCGTATCACTTGTTGCAATTGAATTTACTGATTATGCTGTTGTTTGGTGGGATCAGTTGTGCATCAACAGGAGGCAAAATGGAGATCATCCTATTGAGACTTGGGATGGTATGAAGAGGGTGATGAGGCGACGTTTTGTACCCGCTCATTACTATCGAGATCTATACCTTAAGTTGCAGGGTCTTCGTCAAGGTTCCAAGAGTGTTGATGAGTATTACAAAGAGATGGAGATGGCTATGATTAGAGCCAATGTGGAAGAGGATCGGGAGGCAACAATGGCAAGGTTTTTGAATGGGTTGAACCGAGAGGTTGCTAATCTGATTGAGCTACACCATTATGTGGAATTAGAAGATTTGGTGCATATGGCAATCAAAGTTGAGAGGTAGCTCAAGAGGGGTAGTACAAGTTCAAATCCGAGACAAATCCCACAAAATTCAAGTGCAACACCTTGGCGGTCGAACTATCCAAAGAAGGAAGAAAACCCTTTCACGCCCAAGCCTAAAACCAAGCCAAAACCAGCCACCACAACCACAGCCTCTCAAGGTAAAACAGCCCCTACTTCATCCCATTCTAGTGAGATAAAGTGTTTCAAATGTCAGGGGCGAGTACACATAGCTAGCCAATGTCCAAACAAGAGAGTTATGGTGATTCGAGAAAATGGCGAGGTAGATTATGAAGATGAAGATGATCTTGCTGACATGCCACCATTGGAAGATGCTTCTATAGATGATGAAGAGTATGGGCCAGAATCTGGTGAGATGCTTGCACTAGTCACACGACGAGCCTTAAATTTGCAAGCAAAAGATGAGGAAGAAAAGGTGTAGCGGGAGAACATATTTCACACTCGTTGTCATGTGAAAGCCAAGGTATGTAGTATGATTATTGATGGTGGTAGTTGCACTAACGTTGCTAGTTCTTCCATGGTTGAGAAGCTGGGGCTCCCAACGCTTAAACATCCTCGTCCATACAAGTTGCAGTGGTTGAATGATAGTGGTGAAGTGAGGGTTACAAAACAGGTTCTGGTATCATTTCGAATTGGAAAATATGAGGATGAGGTATTGTGCGATGTGGTTCCAATGCAAGCTGGACACCTCCTTCTAGGAAGGCCTTGGCTATTTGATCAGCGAGTCCAGCATGATGGCTTCACCAACAAGTACTCATTCACGTTCCGTCAACGAACTATCACTCTAGCTCCATTGACACCAAAGCAAGTATATGAAGACCAAGTGAGGTTGCAAAAATTGAGTGAGCAAAAGAAGGAGAGTGAAAAGATGAAGGAGAGTGAGAAAAAAGAGAGACAAAGAGAGAAAAGGGTCGAATCAAGTGAGAGAGAAAAGAAAGAGAAGAGTTCGATCAATGAGGGAAAATTAGAGAGAAAACAAAATAATTTTTATGCAAAAAAAAGTGAGGTTAAGCTCATGTACAAGGAGGCTCTTTTAAACACTAACCAACTTGATGCTAACAAGGGTCGTCACAAGCAGGTTTTTGATCCCGGTGATTGGGTATGGTTACACATGAGGAAAGAGCGATTCCTAGCACAAAGACGTTCCAAATTGCTACCTCGAGGAGATGGGCCGTTTCAAGTGCTAGAAAGGATCAATGACAATGCCTACAGACTCGATTTACCAGGTGAGTATACGGTTAGTGCTACTTTTAATGTTTCTGATTTGAGTCCTTTTGATGCAGGTGACGATTTGAGGTCAAATCTTTCTCAAGAGGGGGGGAATGATGAGGACATCAAGACTAAAGATCCAAGTCAAGTTCCAGTTGATCCAAGTCAAGAGGGGGGAATGATGAGGACACCAGTTTAGGAGCTTGATCAATATTTAGCTTCTTGTAATGAGTCTTATTGGATTTTGGCATCTTGTATTTTTATTTTAATCAGTCACTTAATCACGTTTTTATTTAGTCTTTGCTTTTGTAAAAGTCAAACACTTGACTTGTGTGAGTCCAATAGTCTTTTTTTTGTAATTTTCGGTTTTTCATTAGGAAGACAAAGGGGCTTGTCTTTGATGTAATTTTGGGCTATATTAGGCCTTGTAAACGTCTGGGAAAGGCAGATTATGATGAAATGAAATTTGTGAGTTTTTCTTCTTGAGTTCTTGAAGAAACTATTAGAACTTATCAAGGGGTTCCTTGTGGCGTTCAACCTGACTTATCAAACGGATTTCCATCCCCGTTTGTGGCGTCTTCCTCATACCAAGGTTCGTGCTTGGCTAAGCACTGGGTCGCGGTTCTTCATTCCAATTTTGTGTGTAAGTGGCTGCCATATTTGGTGTCGGGTTTCACCACAATTGTTGGTGTGGTTCGTATCAAAACTTATTCACCATTTATTCACAAAATCAGCAAGCATAAATCATCATGAAATTCATCTTTAATTGATGTTTCTCAAAACCCAATCCATAATCTTCATGAAATCTCGAATATACCAATTTATAAAAAAATTCAAGGCAATCCTTTCTTTTATTCAAATTAACCTAGCATGTTCCTAACATGTATAAGTGACACAAAAATAAAAACATCACAACATGCATCACACCCTATAGGCCGAAACCCATGCACCACCATTCCTACATATTAATAATTTACCCCAAACTCATAGGCATGTTTACCAACAAATTCAATAAACTCATGAACCCAAATAAAAATACAAGATCACATAATTCCAACATGTTTTCCAAGAGTGAGATAAAATAATGATTCAACAACAACAATAATACATTTGCATGATTCCATCATCATTCTTATATTCTTATCAAAATAACCATGAAACATAACCATAAGAATTTTAGATTTCATGTATGACCAAAATCTCTAATAATGCTTGCCTATACACATCACAGACCCTGCCCAAAACTTCTAACATCAATAATATCAATCAACACACATAGTATCCTACCCAAAACTCAAACCCAATTTCTGCCATGATCTTTCCAAATATCAACATAGAATAACAACAACCAAAGAATTGAAGTGGAAAAAATCCAATACCTCTCTTGATAGAAAATCAAGAGTCCAACTAGAACCACCTCCTTGCTCAAAGTCCTAGGGGTTTCGAACATCATAGAGCCAAAGAAAGAAAACACCATTATTCTATGATTGAAGACGAAGAATATTCTTAACCAAAGATTTAAAAAAAAAACACCATAGATGAACACATTACCAAGAGCTTTGAAACCCTTTTCCTTTCTCCTTCTTCTCCTTCTTTCTTTTCTCCTTCTCTCTAGAAAATGGCAGCCCCTTCTCTCCCTTTCTCTCTCTCTCTTCTCTCTACGGCCGACGGCACCCCAAGCCAAAATGGCCTCCTTTCTTTTTCTCTTCCCTTTTATTCTAGCTTATGGAAATAATGGTGATATGAACCTCACCAACAATTCTGATGAAACCCGATAACAATGATGGTTTGGAACCCCAAGATCATGTAGACAAGATTTGTTGAGCCTTGACCCGTCACCTAATTAGATGAAAACCAAGATTACAAAGGATAGAAAACGCCACACCAGGAAACCTAAGAATATCTCAAGGATCAAGGTGATAATTTTGGTTGTTTGAACGCCACAAGATTAACTCGATAAGTTCAAGAGTTCTTTCAAGAACGAAGAGGAACACACCTCACAATAATAATAATAATATTTCTCAAAACATGATCCCTTACATAGTTCATAAAACCCCTACATATACTTGGAACAACCCTCCAAGAATAGGAAAAGTCATAATTCAGCCTTAAAAGCAACACAAACATAAAAATAAACACTCCCCACATTTTTAGGCATTTTGGACTTCTAAAGGCAGCTAAAAATAACTAAATGACAAAATTCAATGTATTAACATAACCAGCCAAGGCCATCAGCATTCCCCTATTTAATATCCTTGAAACTCATCAAATTCATGCCCTTTAATGGTCAAACCATGTGGTCACGTTTTTGGATGTTAATTAGCCTCTTCACTTGCTTTGATGACATGGACTAAGCCTTGATTATTATTTGAGCCCATCTTGGTTGTAACGACCCAAATTTCCAAATAAGGTTTAGGACCTTGATTAGGAGGCCGGGAGGGCCATAATTGATTTATTGTGCTATTATATGATTATATGCATGATTATGTGGGTCATATTATTATATGATGATAAAGGCATGGATGGGGATATATACTCTGTTGTGAGGGTATTTTGGTAATTTGGCTCGTTGAGAGCGTAATTTCATATTTGTGTGTATATTGGTAGGATAATGTTGAGACCACATTATTATGTGGATATGTTTGTAGCTTGTGACTCGAGGCAATCCAAACAAGCGGTTTAGCGGGAAAGTCATAGCGGAGATTTATACTTGGCTCGGGGTGAGCCTGGGGATGTATCTGAGAATTTGGAGAATATATTGGAAATTATTTGATAATGAGGAAAAATAGTTGGTGAGTAATTAGATGATGGGAATTAAGAGGGTAAATATTTAGGACACTTGATGAATTAGTGGGAATTGGGAGCAATGACTAAAATGCCCTTAGGACGTTTAAAAGCTTGGTTTAATTGGGAGGGCAATACGGTCATTTGACTATAAGGGATAAGTAACATCTGCCTTTATGCCTTAGTGGAATTGTTAGAAAGTGTGAGAAGTTGAAGGAAAGGGAAAGAAGGAAAGAAAGAAGAAAAAAAATAGGGACTTTTCTTCTCCATTCGGTTTGTTCTCTTCCTCATCATTTCTTGTGAGTTTTGAAGCTGGGATTTTAGAGAAAGTTCAGGCTGGAGTTTGAGGCTAGAGACCTTGGTGAAGCTAAGGAGTTAACAGGGATTGGCTACTCAATTGAGGTAAGGTTTAAAGGGCTCTGTTGAGTTTTCTGAATTTTGCTAGAACAGATTTCTAAACTTGAGGCTTTGGATGGAACTTAAGGGAATTGAGCTTTGGGGATTGAGGAGTTAAGGACTGGAGGGATATTAGAGACAACCTAAGATGGGCTCTCCATAAAAGGTAAGGATTTCTGGGTTTTGTTATCTTGAATTGCTTGGTTGTTGTTGGTTTTCATATGAGTTCTTGAGTTTTTTGAGTTCAATGTTTGTCTTCTTAGTTTGACGATGCATGTGGCTAAGTTTTGGGTTGTTGGGCTATTTGGGATGAGATATAGGTGATGGTGGACTCAATTTGGTGTGTAATTGAGGTTTGGAAGGGGTCCAAGGGGTTTTGGTTCGAGGAAAATTGAAGAAGGCAAAAACAGAGTGTTAGCGCTAGCCTTTGGGTGCTACAGCGCTAGGCTTGGGCTTTCTAGGCGTTTTTGGTTCTGTTTGTAGCGCTATAGTGCCCTCCTTAGAGCGCTGCAGCGCTACCCTGTTTCTAGAAAGGGGTTTTTGAGTTATTCCTTAGGGTTTTTGCTCAGGGGCTCGGGGTTTGATTCCACCACCCCGTTTGGTGGAATTAGGGCTTCCCGGAGACTCGGGATTGGTCCCGAGGCTAGGTTTTGGATTTGAAGTTTGGTGATGATTCTGATCTATGGCTGTGACTAGGTGCGTGCTAAGGACCAGACAGGATCGTGCTTGAGGATCAAATAGAACGAGCTAGCGAAATCTAAAGGTAAGAAAACTACACCCGATTATATGGAAAGGTTGGGACTAAGTGTTCCCTATATTTGTATGCATTATAATGTGATTATGAAGGGACTAAGAGCTCCCTATATTTGTATGATGTCATAGATGGTATTATGCCATGGGAAATAAGATAAACGGCCTAAGGGTGCCGTAAATAATATTTGCGCACATGGCGCGGCTCGGACACTGGTAGCTGAGGACAGCTTATTAATCACTGAGCTCGGTTAAGCTGGCTGGAGTCAGTGGGCATTACACTGGGGGCGGCCTAAGTGAGCTGAAGACAGTGGGTTAAACAGAGGGAGCAACCTAAAGGTGCCGACCCTAAATATTGTGTAATGATTGAAATGAATTGTTGATTATGGATGTGATTGTTGTTGTAACCTGATAAATATGATATGTTGATTGTTTGGATGACAAATTGTTAGTTTGTCGATTGTTATCACTGAATAGGTAAATGTTAAGAATTGATGAATTCTTGATTATGTGTTGTGGAATATCTGGTTATTGATATTGATCATGCTATGTTATTATGTTTTTTTGCTGGGCCTCGGCTCACGGGTGCTACGTGGTGCAGGTAAAGGCAAGGCCATGTAGATTCAACCATGAGTTGGAGAGCTCTGGGGGCGAGGTGTACATTGTCAGTTGCTCGGCCACCACAATCGAGGGATTGTACAGGGACGGAAACCTAAAATGCGTATTTTGCCATTAGAGTGGCCTGAGTTGTTTATAACTTCTGAAATTTTGTAAAATATGTCATCCAAACCCTGTTTAGAGAGTCTATGTATTAAACGTTCATTTTTAACGAAAATAACTTATTTATGACCAAAATCTTTTATTCCTAATCAGTTGGAGACTTTAGATTCACAGTTTGTTCAAATGACTTGATTAGCAAGTCTTGCACTATTTTAAACACACAGTGTAACGGTCTTGGTTACCCAAGGCGTTACATTGGTCTTTTTAGAATCAGCCCAATTCTCTTGGATTAGCCCATTTAGTGCTTCCTTGAAACGCTTGGCTCTAAGTCTTGTAATTGGGCCACTAGGAAGTGACAAAGGGTCTAGTGCAAATCCAGCTCCATTCCCACATGTATGATCAGCATGTCCAGCTCCTTGGTTTGCATCAAATGGCCTCATAAAAATAAATAGGTAAGTTTCCTATTCCTAATTTCCCATTAATTTTGTTCATTCTAAATTACTTAAATAAAAGGATTTTCATTTGATCTAAAAGGAAGAAAAATATCACTTTATTTGTCTATCATCAATTTTGCATTATCACTATCCACATAAAATAGGAAACTCTCTCCTTAGCATTCCCACTACACCATGCATGTCCAATACTCTCTCATTTCCCTTTTTTTTTAATTAATTAATTGCAATAAAGGAATCTACAAGTGTGTAGAAATTTCTACACATGTGCACCATACTACCATGCACTAGCACACACTTAATAACTAGGGTGCATCACTACCTACCATGCACCTTAGTGCATTCAACCAAAACTCAATTAATCACATTTTTAAAAATAAATTATTAAATATCATTTAACAAATAATTTCACAAAATTCTACCAAACAATTCTAACAATTAATTTAAACAAACAAAAAATAAATAAAAATAATTCATCACACTTAACAATTAAATAAAAAAAACAACAAAATTTTAATAACTAAAAAAAATAATTTGGTGCACTACAATATACCCTCCTTAAAAGGAATTTTGTCCCGAAATTCTTTCTTACCAAATAATTCAGGGTATCTTTCTTTCATGTCTTCCTCCAACTCCCATGCTGCTTCTCGTTCCGTACTATTCTTCCACACGACCTTAACTAGTGGAATCCTTTTGGATCTCAGTTCCTTGATTCCATTTTCAATAATGCACATAGGTTGTTCATCATAACTCAGGTCCTGCTTCAGCTATAATGACTCGTAACTCAAAACATGAGAGGGGTCTGACACATACTTACGCAACATCTAGATGTGAAAGATGCTATGCGTTTCAGCTAACACTGGGGGCAGTGCCAAATGGTACGCAACTTGCCCTACTCTGTCCAAAATCTCAAATGGACCTATATATCTAGGGCTTAACTTCCCTTTCTTTCCAAAGTGCATAACACCTTTCATCAGCGAGACTTTCAAGAAAACAAACTCGCCCACTGAATACTCGATGTCCCTTCTCTTAAGGTCAGCGTAGTTCTTTTGCCTACTTTGCGTGGTAAGCATCCTTTGGCGAATCTTCTCGATTGCTCACTGGCTTCCCTAACTGCCTCGGCCTAAAATCTGCTTCTCCCCAACTTCATCCCAGTACAAAGGAGATCTACACTTACGCCCATAAAAGCATCTCATAGGGAGCCATCCCAATAGTAGATTGGTAATTGTTATTATATGAGAACTCCATCAGGGGTAAATATCAGTTCGAAGACTCTGAAAAGTCCAAAGCACAGCACCTCAACATGTCCCCTAAAATCGGTATAGTCCTCTCAGACTGGCCATGGGTCTGAGGATGAAATGCGGTGCTAAACTTTAGTCTTGATCCCATAGCTCTTTGTAGCCCTTTCCAAAAGTTTGATGTGAAACTGACCCTTGATCAGAAACTATTGACTTTGGCACCCCATGAAGTCTCACTATCTCACTTACGTACAATTCAACATATTGGTCTGCCGAGTATGTGGTCTTGACAGGCAAAAAATGGGCAGACTTAGTGAGTCTATCTACTATTACCCACACAGAGTCGTGCTGCTTGGTGGTTCTAGGCAATCCTACCACAAAATCCATTGTTATATCCTCCCATTTCCATTCACGAATATAGAGCGGTTGAAGCAACCTTGCTGGCCTTTGGTGTTCCGCTTTGACTTGTTGGCATGTCAAACATCTAGCAACAAACTCAGCAATATCCCTCTTCATTCCATGCCACCAATATAACGCCTTAAGGTCTTGGTACATTTTCGTGGACCCTGGGTGTAAGGAATAAGGCGTTGTATGCGCTTCTTTCATAATACTTTCCTTAATTCAGCATTGTCAGGCACACAAATCCTATCATTGTATCTCAACAATCCACCCCTAGATATTGCAAAATCACTGCGGCCATCTTCTTGTACCAAAGTCTCTTGTTTCACTAAGGCTTCATCTAATTTCTGTCCTTTTCGAATTTGTTCTAATAGGGAGGATTGCAATGTGAGGTTCGCCAAACTTCCCGTCACAATTTCGATGAACGCATTCGCATGTCCCCGCCTACTCAAAGCATTTGCAACCACATTGGCCTTGTTTGGGTGGTATAGAATCTCACAATCGTAGTCCTTCACTAATTACAACCACCTTTGCTGCCTCATATTCAGTTCCTGTTGTGTGAAAAAGTATTTCAGACTTTTGTGGTCAGTGTATATCTCGCACTTGTCCCCATATAGGTGATGTCTCCATATCACTACTGCTGGCAATTCAAGGTCATGAGTGGGATACCGTTGCTCATAATCCTTGAGTTCTCTTGAAGCAAAAGCTACAACTTTCCCATCTTGCATCAACACACATCCCAAGCCATTCTTTGATGCATCACAATACACCACAGATTTCCCGCCCTCAGTGGGGACACAAATGATAGGCGCAGAAATCAACTTATCCTTCATAGCCTGGAAGCTCTCTTCACATTTTTCAGTCCATACAAACTTCTGATGTTTGTGTGTTAAGTTGGTCAACGGGGTGGCGATCTTTGAGAAACCCTCTACAAACTTCCTATAAAAACCTGCCAACCCTAAGAAGCTCCGAACTTCTGAGGCATTCTTTGGCTGGGGCCAATCTCTAATGGCCTCGATCTTTGATGGGTCTACTGCTTTCCCATTCTTAGACACTATGTGCCCTAAGAAAGTTACCTGTTCCAGCCAAATTTCACAGTTAGAGAACTTGGTGTACAACTGATGTTCTCGCAATCTATTCAGAGTCAACCTCACATGTTCCTCGTGCTCCTCCTTGGTCTTCGAGTAAATGAGGATATCATCTATGAACACCACCACAAACTTGTCCAAGAAATCCTTAAATACCCTATTCATCATGTCCATATTATTCGAGAATATGTGGCCAAGGGAGATGTGAAGGTTATGAAGATTGCAACTGAAGACAATCTTGCAGATTTGTTTACAAAGACACTATCAGAATCTACATTTGATAAGCATATCAAGGAAATGGGATTAGTAGAATTAAGACATTAGTTTCAATTAGTGCAAGTGGGAGGTTGTTGGAGTTTTATGCTCTAATTAAAATCCAATTTCTTTGTAATCTCATTTATTATCAATAAAAGAATAGAAATCATTTTTTGACTTGGTCAATCACTTTGCTCACATGTTTTATTTTCATGATTATTTGTTTAATATAAACTTCTATTAAATCCCGAGCATATAGCTAATCGTATTTATAGTGACGTAATCACAGTGAAATATAAATATGATTATATGTTCAAAATAAGTTAGTCCTAAGATTAGTCAGTGCACAGGATTTACACTGACTTGCCAATCTACGATGTGATCTACTTACACATTGTAGTGTTATATTCTTTCCTGAACATTAGTAAAGTAGATAAGATCAAATGCATTTGTTACATCAGACTAGACTGATATTGACAGCAGATAAGATAAGTAAACATACCGTTATTATCTATTCTAGTCACATCATATAGTTAACCATATTTCAATTCAATCTCAATTCTGAGTGGTTAGTATTCTAACTGATTGTATTATTTTAGTTCTTTGACTTGTTCGTTACCAACTTACCCTACGGACTACCCCATACTTACATCTTGGGGACTCGGTAGTATAATTGAGTGGGAGTGTTAATCATAGATATGAACATCTATAGCTTCTGATGAAGAAGTGAAACGATGGTTTCCTTTTAGTTTGGTTCAAGGTGTTAAATGATAGAGATCTCATTTCAGTAATTAAATTAGTTTACTGAAATATCATTTACAAGTAACTAAGTGTTTTAAGGATAAAATACAATGAGGGGTAAGATGGTATTTTAGTCCTATCTCATTGTAGATCGTCTATAGAGGATTGAGTGACAAATATGGTTGTAACAATGGATAATTAATAGCGTATCTATATTTTTTATAGAGCGTTCTATGAATTCAAGAGTGCAATTCCGAGTATAGTGGAGTCACGAGGAATTAATAAGTTAGTAAATTTATTTGTTAGATTTATGATAACTTATTCGAGCTTGATTTCATAGGCCAATGGTCCCCATTGTACCTTGGATAAAATCATCAAGATAGTCTCAAGTAATTGATTTAATTATCAATTAGAATTATCAAAGTTGACAAGGTCAATTTTGGATAGTTTCACAGAGTTATGTATATTTGAGAAGAAAAGAAAAATTAGGGAAGATTTATTAATTAAGATAAATTGGTATCTAAATTAATAAATAAGTTTAAATCAAGGTTCAAATTATAAATAATTAATTTGATAAAGGATTTAAATCATTATTTAATTAATTAAATCAATAGAAAATAATACAAGCCTTGATTTTAAGTCCAATGGACTTATAATCAAATGGGAAATTTCACGGGCCTAAAGCCCATGATAATTTCGACCTAGGGCTTCTAATTGGCTATTATTTTATTGATTTTTTTAATTAAATTAAATGGTCTAATTGAGTCTATAAAATGAGTGCTTAGAGAGAGTTGAAAACACAAGTCTAAACACAAGTTCACAAGTTTGACAAGTACAAGTCAGATTTTCTGATAGGTTTTAGATTCTCTCTAAACACAAGTCCTTTTCTGATGAGGACACCAAGACTCAAAATCCAAGTCAAGTTCCAGTTGATCCAAGTCAAGAGGGGAGGAATGATGAGGAGGCCAGTTTAGGAGCTTGATCAATATTTAGCTTCTTGTAATGAGTCTTTTTATTTTTAATCACGTTTTTTAGTCTTTGTTTATTTTGTGATAAGTCAAATATTTGACTTGTGTGAGTCCAATAGTCCTCTTGTCTTTAATTTCGGTTTTCATGAGGAAGACAAAAGGCTTGTCTTTAATTTCGGTTTTCATGAGGAAGACAAAAGGCTTGTCTTTAATTTCGGTTTTCATTAGGAAGACAAAGGGGCTGCCCTTAATTTTTCGGTTTCATTAGGAAGACCAAGGGTCTTGTTTTCATGTAATTTTCGTCCTTATAAGGACTGCCAAAACAATGTGAAAGGGCAGATTTTGATGAAATGAAAATATTGTGAGGTTTTCTTCTTGAGTTCTTGAAGAAACTTTTGAACTTATCTTGTTCCTTGTGGCGTTCAACCTGACTTATCAAACGGATTCCCATCCCTGTTTGTGGCGTCTTCCTCATACCAAGGTTCGTGCTTGGCTAAGCATTGGGTCGCGGTTCCATTCCAATCTCGAACGTTCTTGGTGGCTGTTCCATATTTGGTGTCGGGTTTCATCACAATGTTGGTGTGGTTCGTATCATTTTCTAAGCCTCTTTGTTATTTTTTTCTTCTTCTCTCTGTATCTATCTCATGTGTTGAGAATTTTCCACTCTAGTCTAGGTGGTTCTAAGGATACTTTGGAAGACTGTGAAGATTATAGAAGAACGGTTCAGTTTCTTGATAATACTCTGCGACAGAAAGGATACAAGGGTTAGAGAAACTGAAGGAAGGGCTCATTCATTCCACTGCGTATACTGTAAGTATTCTTATCATTGTTTCTCATTGAATTCAATTTAGAAACATGTTCTAGGTTATCTCATATTAATTTGTTTAATATTAGATCTACATGAAAATAAATAAAGATCCTGTATAAGTTTTCCTAACATTCTCTACATACTTTTGTTTTAAAGTTGAACTTACTAAGCATTTTCGCTTACCTTGTTGTTTCCTGATGTAGGTAAGAACAAGGGCAAGGCAGAGCTGTGAGCGCTGGAGTCTACCTTGCAAATGTTCATGTGGACCGACCTTTTGGGAAGTCGTTTTATTTTTGGAAATGTTGTGTAATTTTCCTAAACTAGGCTCACTCTACTCTTTATAAAATATGCTTGTAATTAAATGTTAAGTATGGCCAAATGACTTTTTAAAAAGTTTTTTTATACGTGTTTTTGAGACATTTTGTTAAATGAATAATTTATATTTTCGCATTATCGAGTCTTGAAAATCCGGGTCGTTATAGTTGGTATCAAAGCTTGAGTTGAGCCGGTTCTATAGACAACCCACATGTACATTTCGCAAAGATAGACCGGGACTCACTGTATGTACTGTCTTTTCATATATGTTTCCTTTGCTTTCTTTTATTTACCTCAATTTTATAAATTGTAGGTTATGGTCGATATACCTGAGATAGGTGACCTTGTGATAGGAAACCTACCCATGATCCCTATGCATAGGATCGATTAATATAGAATCTTTAACGATGAGACTTCGTGACGCTTCGAGTACGATCAACAACATCGGCGTCATTTGGCAATGGACTCATTACATGATAGAATTCCTTGATAGAGCCAACATACCTAAGCGACAGAGAGTGCGATATGCTAGCACTTATTTGAGAGGCTCAGCATAGATATGGTTTTGTCACAGACATTGGCGACTGATTCGTGACACGTAGGATGACTTCCATATGCAGCTCGAGCCAGCGTTTAGGCAATGGATTGACCTATCTCCGTGGTTGATAGCATATCTCGAGGAAAGGGAGGATCTTGAGAAGCCGAACGAGGATACTAACATAAAGCTGGATATCCTGATGGATAGCCTAGTTTAGGTTATGATGTGAGAGTCTTATTGATACTTTTTGTAAAGACCTTACAAACCTACTAGGTTGTAGGACATTGGTGTAGTTGTATCAGGCAGATGTAGAAACCCGACGTGTAGTTAGAGTTCTCTTTTTCGATTAATCGTCCTACTAACTAAAATCCTATGGCATGATCTTTCATGATCATTTTGTATTACTATGTAGAGTCCAAGAACTTTACTTAGCTAAGTTAGATAGTAGTATAATAGTAATAATAGTATTATCTTTATGACTATGGATTTTTGGTTCAGACCGGGATTTATTTGGACACTCATGGTAATACTTGTAGATTTTCTAAGTTTAACCTATAGTTTAAGAATATTAATTTTAACCTAAGTTTTGATTAATATGATTGATATTCAGGGTAATATTTATTATATTATAAGGTTTAGATAAGACCCAATAAGATTATAGCACATGTCATGTGTATGTTTAATAATGATTAAGTATTTTGAGGAATAAATTTATTAAGGTTAAAATTTGAATATCCTAGGGTCAGTCAGCAGATTTGAAAACGTTAAAGGGCTTAGTCAAGGTTGTTTACTCAATTCAAATTAAGCTAAAAATGTGTAATTTTGTGTTTAAATATTCAGCGTATCCCGATTGCCTCGGGCATACTAGCCTAGGCGATATATCGCCTCCTTCAGGGAATTTTGAAACATTTTGAAAATGTTCTCCATTCAAATCTTCAACCTCTTGATAAGTCCAGCATCTTTCTGAATGAGTCTTCAGCCTCAGCTGAACGATAATTCAAATATTTTTCACTTAAAAAGCCATTATTTTTATTCAAGTTAAATGAAGATCTTTTCATTCCTAAACTCTATAAATAGGACCTAGTACCCAGTCATTTATTCATCTATTACTCTAAGTTCAGAGGCTACAAGTTGCTAGGTTATTATATTGAGAGTGTAAACACTTGGGTTGGGAATTATAAGCTTGATCATTGTAAGCTTACCAAACACTTGGGAAGTAAGGTTTATAGCATTTCGGTTCAAGGTTTAGATTGGCTATAGAAGCATTCAAGGTATTTCACACTCTAGTTCATTTGGTATTATTTTCTTTAAGTTCTTATAGTCTTCTACTCAGCATTCTAACCTTATTCTTTATTCTTGGTTAGGAAACCTAAGGTCTTGAATGGTATAGTTCTTCCATTCTTTTCATCTCATTCTCTTTAGTATACTCACTCTCCCATTTATGGTTTTTAGGAGTGTTCCAAAGTCCCAAAATCTGTTCTCATATCCCGGTAATTTGGTAAGGAAAATAGGATAGGATTTATCTGTTATATGATTTTATATGTTATCTTATGATTTTATGTTATGTAATATGCTATGCTAAGTATGTTTGTAGACTTGGGCATATGACCTATACAGCTAACAAGCCCCAAATAGATTATGGGCATATGACTTGCTTAGCTAGCAAGCCCCAATAATCTATTGGGCATATGACTTGTTTAGTTTATGGGACCCCAAGTAATAATGGCCATTATAGTATGTATGTGACATAAGTGTTATGATATGTTTTATGTTTCTTTATGAAATTTATGTATATGGTTTATGTGTTAGATTTTCCTTGCTGGGCATCAGGCTCACTCCTTTTTGTTTATATGTGCAGGAAAATAGCTTTAGTGGCGGGAAAGGTTCTTGGTAGTTTTGGGCATGTGTATTGAGGCGGAATGGATTCAAAGAGCCGAGAGTTTCGATTCGAGAATGAAGTCTTTACTTATGTTTTTATGTGTATTTTTCCGCACTTATTTATGTAATCTCTTTTAATTACAATTATGTTATGTTTTGATTTTAAAACAATGGGATCTCATATCCTAACTTAAATTTTATGTATGTTTAACCTTTATTTTTACAAGTTTTTAATAAAGTTATTATCTTTTCACTTGTAAGTTCTATTAAGGATTAGGGTCTATGTGTAGTTTTCATTAATGGTCCAAAGTCTCGAGTTGTTGGGTCATTACAGTTGGTATCAGAGCAAACGGTTCCTTCACATGATGTTCTCCTCGATACACACACTCAAAGCTCTGAATCTGACCGCCAAGTAAGTATTTAAGTTATAGTTATTTTGCTTTTGTGTATAGCTAACAATTTTAGTATTTATGTTTTCAGTTAAGTATGAACGGAGCATTAACTTATGAGGATATTCGAGCCATTAAGGCTTTAAAGAGAATAAGAGAACCAAGAAACACCATAGGAACACTAGAAAGAATCACTCGGAGATTGCTTTTGTTCCACCGAGAGATAGGTCACCTCCAAGAGTCTAAGCAAATCATGATGAGAGCAATGGAGCAGTATGTTTTAATAATTAGACTATTTAGAGATTTCCATCCCGTAATTGAAGCCTTAGAGGAAATATGTGAAACAATTGATGATGAGGATGAACTACCAGCAGCAATGCGATATTACTTTCTTCTAATTAGGTTCACTTCAAAATCTGAATTTCAGTTTACCAATGAGCAAAAACATAGGATTTTCACAAACCTTCCTAGAGGACATTTTGATGCACATGACAATGAGGATTATGAAGAACTGGATGATGATATGTTAGATGAAGGGTCGGATGTAGAAGATCCTGACTTTTAGAATAGTAGTTTTTCATTGTTTGTTTTATTTATTTCTTTGTTTTATGGTTGTAATAAGTGATTTTTTTTTTCCAAATGAATATCATGTTATTTTATTATCATGCATGAGTTTGATTTTTTTTCTATTTTTGCAATCATAATAAATAATAAGTAAAATAAATAATGACTAAGTTCAGTGAGGGTGGATACAAATCAATGAACCAAGTTTCTATATTGAGAGTTAGGGGGCCATAGTAGTGGGAATGATTTTACTGATCCCAGCCCTCCCTCAATATGGTTAACTTTGGAACAAAGATGAGTTTCGAGCCTGAGAATTAAGTCATATAGGATAATTAGAAACAAATTTAGAAAATAAAGATGGCTTGTTTTTCTAAGTATAGAAACCCACTCTAAATAATAAATAAAGACTTATATAATTTTTCATAAGAATTCATAATAAATAGGTCCAAGATATGTTTGTTTTAGAATAATTTTTTGCCTTAGAGCCTATTAGGTAAAGTTCTAACATGTTTCTTTCAAATGTTAGAACTCTGCTACGATGTCGCTCCGAAGATCTGCACGCACCAACGGAAACGCCTCCAACGTTGTTCCAACGAACAATGACGCCCCTCTAGTTCGCAGAAGGGGAGTGCGTGCTACTGCTAGCCGCAACGCGCCGGCACCACCAGCTGAAAACACTGCGGAGATCGCCAGACTGCGACAACAAGTTGAGGAACTTCTGCAGCAACAACGCCAACAGGCACAGCCTCAGACTCAGACTCAGCCTCCGCCTCAGCCGTAGCCGCAGCCACAGCCACAGCAAATGGCCTCAGCACCCCAACAAGTTGGACCATATGGGGGATGGCCAGTGGCGAATTACGCGCCATATACGGTACAACACATGGAGCCAGTGTATAAGAGGTTCCGCAAGCAACACGCTCCAAACTTCGAAGGGACTACAGACCCCTTTGAGGCAGAAGAGTGGCTAAGTAATGTGGAGCCAATTCTGACGCACATGAATCTCAGTAATGCGGACCGTATATCCTACGTCTCGTCATTACTCAAGAAGGATGCCAGGATATGGTGGGACTTGGTCCAGCAATCGCATGATGTTGCCACCATGACATGGACTCGATTTGTGGAGCTGTTCCACAAGAAGTACTACAATTCGGCTGTACTCACTTCAAGAGTTGAGGAGTTTGCCAACTTGCAGCAAGGAAATTTATTAGTGGCAGAGTATGCTTGTCAGTTCGACCTCTTAGCTAAGTTCGCATCTGAGATGGTTCCAACTAATTTTCTGAGGGTAAACAAGTTTGTTAGAGGACTTCGACCGAAGATCGAGATGGGGGTTAAGCTAGCAAACCCAGGGAATACTACATATGCCGATGTTCTTGAAACGGAAATAGAAGTAGAAAGGTTGCAGGCTAATGTAAGTAAAGAGGAAGCCAGTAAGCCTGAGCCTAGACAGCAGAGTCAACCTCAGACCAGTCGGAACAACAACCATAATGGCAACAATCAGTCCGGCAACAACGGTAACAGCCAGAAAAGACGGCTTCCGGATAACAAGCAATTCGACAGCGATAAGAGGGCACAGACGAATAATGGGGGAAATAGGCCGGGTTACATGGAATAACCGCCATGTGCTAAGTGTCAGAAGAAACATCCTGGAGAATGCCGCGCAAACACCAAGGAATGTTTTAACTGTGGTCAGGAAGGACACCAGAAAAGAGATTGTCCTCAGCACAAGTCAGAAGGAAAGAAGGACGACAAGATGGTTCCTGCTAGGGTTTTTGCCTTAACCCAAGGAGAGGCTGATGCTAGCAATAAGGTGGTCACAGGTCAGGTTTCTATCCTCAATAACTTATGCTCTGTATTATTTGATTCGGGAGCCACTCATTCGTATATCTCGTTAGGAATGATAGAAAAACTAGACAAACCTTGTGAAAGATTTAGAACTAGGTTTGTAACCGAGTTGCCTTCGGGCAAAGTAGTTCTATCATCACGGATAGTACGAGGCATACCGATCAAGATTGAGGACATAGAACTAGAAGGAGACCTGATAGAACTAGTGATCAAGGACTTCGACGTAATACTAGGCATGGATTGGCTAGCACGGCATGGCGCAACCATCGACTGTAAACACAAGAAGGTGATGTTCGAGACTCCTGACGGCCAGAAACAATGTTTCATGGGACAAGCTTCAGGATTACGCACCCCGTCAGTATCATCTCTCAAAGCTCAAAGAATGATGGAGAAAGGATGTCAAGCGTTCTTAGCCAGCATCACAAATGTGGAAAGGGAGACACCACTTAAGGTTGGAGATGTCCGCGTTATACGAGAATTTCCAGAGGTATTTCCCGATGACTTGCCAGGATTGCTGCCAACTCGGGAAATAGACTTCACGATAGAATTAGTACCGGGCACCGAGCCTATCTCTAAGGCACCATACCGGATGGCACCTACAGAACTCAAGGAGTTAAAGACGTAGCTACAAGTACTCCTAGACTTGGGTTTTATCAGGCCAAGCCATTCGCCATGGGGAGCTCCGATACTATTCGTGAAGAAGAAGGACGAAAGTATGCGGATGTGTATCGACTATCGCGAGCTGAACAAGGTAATGATTAAAAACAAGTACCTGCTACCTCGGATCGACGATTTGTTTGATCAACTCCGAGGCGCGACTGTATTTTCAAAGATCGATTTATGGTCCGGGTATCATCAGCTCAAGGTAAAGGGAGAAGATATTCCTAAGACAGCCTTTAGGACTCGTTATGGACATTACGAGTTCTTGGTTATGTCTTTTGGTCTTACTAACACACCAGCCGCGTTTATGGACTTAATGAATAGGGTCTTCAAGGATTACTTAGATAAATTCGTTGTTGTGTTCATCGACGATATCTTAGTATACTCTAAGGATGAAGTAGAGCACGAGGGACATTTAAGGTTGATTTTGCCACAATTGAAGGAGCATCAACTCTACGCAAAGTTCAAGAAATGCGAATTTTGGCTTTCACAAGTGGCGTTCCTCGGGCACATTATATCAAAAGACGGAATTGCAGTAGACCCATCAAAGGTAGAGGCTGTAAAGGATTGGCCCAGACCAAAGAACGCATCTGAAGTAAGAAGCTTTCTAGGGTTAGCAGGTTATTATAGGAAGTTTGTAGAGGGCTTTTCAAAGATAGCCACTTCGCTCACCAACCTGACCCGAAAACAACAAAGATTCAACTGGAATGATAAGTGTGAAGAAAGCTTCTAGTTGCTTAAGGATAAGCTTTGCTCAGCACCAGTACTCAATGTACCGACACCCAACGATAAGTTCGTAGTCTACTGTGATGCATCAAAGCAAGGATTGGGTTGCGTGCTGATGCAAAATGACAAGGTGATAGCCTACGCCTCACGACAATTGAAGGAGTACGAGCTGCGCTATCCAACTCACGATATGGAATTGGCAGCGGTGGTCTTTGCATTAAAAATCTGGCGCCATTATCTTTACGGAGAACGGTGCGAGATTTATACGGACCACAAGAGTTTAAAGTACTTTTTTACTCAGAAGGAGCTCAACATGAGGCAGCGCAGGTGGTTGGAGTTAGTAAAGGATTACAACTGCGAAATCCTATACCACCTGGGGAAGGTGAACGTAGTTGCCGATGCACTTAGTAGGAAAAGTTATGGAAATTTAGCCGCTTTAGCCGGAATAGAAAAGCCGCTACAGCAGGAGCTGATTAGTGCCGAAATAGAAGTAGTTGTAGGAAAGCTGGCTAACTAGTCTATCCAATCGAATCTGCTAGGGGATATACGAATTGGTCAAGGACATGACGACACACTAGCAACACATATGGATGCAGTCAGAGAAGGAAAGGCTGCAGATTTCTCAATATCTAGCCAAGGTTTATTGAGATATAAGGATCGGGTATGCGTGCCAAATGATCAAAGTATTAAGAAGATCATTCCGGAAGAAGCACATAGTACCCCATACTCAGTTCACCTAGGGTCAACCAAGATGACTCATGATGTTAAGACAATATACTGGTGGCCAGGGATGAAGAAGGACATAGCAGAGTATGTATCTAAGTGTCTTATATGCCAGCAAGTGAAAGAAGAGCATCAGCGACCTGCAGGTTTATTGAAACCGCTTAGCATAACAGAATGGAAGTGGGACGATATAGTTATGGACTTCGTGACAGGTTTGCCAAGGACGAATAAGCAGCATGATACTTCATACACGGCAGACCAATATGCAGACATCTATATCCAAGAGATAGTACGGTTGCATGGAATTCCCAAGACAATAGTGTCAGATAGATGATCGATGTTTACATCAAGATTTTGGGGAAGTTTACAGCAAGCTATGGGTACTAAGTTAAGTCTTAGTACAACTTTTCATCCTCAGACAGACGGGCAGTCCGAGCGTACGATTCAGATTTTAGAGGATATGCTACGCATGTGTGTACTTGATTTCGGAGGATCATGGAATAAGTACTTGCCGTTGATAGAGTTCTCCTACAACAATAGCTACCAGTCAACGATCGGGATGGCACCTTATGAGTTGCTATATGGAAGAAGGAGCTGATCACCATTGTACTGGGACGAGGTAGGAGAAAGGTAGCTTCTAGGTTCCGAAGCAGTTAGACAAGCTCAAGAAGCAGTAGCGCTTATTAGACAGCGTATGCCTGCTACTTAAAGCCATCAGAATAGCTATGCGGATGCCAAGCGACGCAATGAGGAATTCCAAGTTGGAGATCAAGTCTTCCTGAAGATATCTCCTATGAAAGGTGTAAAGCGGTTTGGGAAGAAAGGCAAGCTTAGTCCGCGATTCATAGGTCCTTTTGAGATATTGGACAAAGTGGGAGCAGTTACGTATACACTAGCCCTACCGCCGGCACTAGCCGATAGTCACAACGTGTTCCACATCTCAATGCTACGCAAATATGTGCCAGACTCATCTCACATCTTCAAGTACGATACGATAGAACTCCAGAAAGACTTAAGTTACGAGGAACGACCGATTAGCATCCTGGATAGGGGGTGAAGCAGTTACGGTCCAAGAGCTTTCCTATAGTCAAATTCCTATGGAGTAATAGTTCTGAACAATAGGCAACGTGGGAGTTGGAGGAGGACATGCAAGGTCGGTATCCGGAGTTATTTGGTAAGTAAATTTCGAGGACGAAATTCTTTTTAGTAGGGGAGAATTGTAGAGTCCAAGAACTTTACTTAGCTAAGTTAGATAGTAGTATAATAGTAATAATAGTATTATCTTTATGACTGTGGATTTTTGGTTCAGACCGGGATTTATTTGGACACTCATAGTAATACTTGTAGATTTTCTAAGTTTAACCTATAGTTTAAGAATATTAATTTTAACCTAAGGTTTGATTAATATGACTGATATTGAGGGTAATATTTATTATATTATAAGGTTTAGATAAGACCCAATAAGATGATAGCACATGTCATGTGTATGTTTAATAATGATTTTGAGGAATAAATTTATTAAGGTTAAAATTTGAATATCCTAGGGTCAGTCAGCAGGTTTGAAAACGTTAAAGGGCTTAGTCAAGGCTGTTTACTCAATTCAAATTAAGCTAAAAATGGGTAATTTTGTGTTTAAATATTCAGCGTATACCGATTGCCTCGGGCATACTAGCCCAGGCGATATATCGCCTCCTTCAGGGCATTTTGAAACATTTTGAAAATGTTCTCCATTCAAATCTTCAACCTCTTGATAAGTCCAGCATCTTTCTGAACGAGTCTTCAGCCTCAGCTGAACGATAATTCAAATATTTTTCACTTAAAAAGCCATTATTTTTATTCAAGTTAAATGAAGATCTTTTCATTCCTAAACTCTATAAATAGGACCTAGTACCCAGCCATTTATTCATCTATTACTCTAAGTTCAGAGGCTGCAAGTTGCTAGGTTATTATATTGAGAGTGTAAACACTTGGGTTGGGAATTATAAGCTTGATCATTGTAAGCTTACCAAACACTTGGGAAGTAAGGTTTATAGCATTTCGGTTCAAGGTTTAGATTGGCTATAGAAGCATTCAAGGTATTTCACACTCTAGTTCATTTGGTATTATTTTCTTTAAGTTCTTATAGTCTTCTACTCAGCGTTCTAACCTTATTCTTTATTCTTGGTTAGGAAACCTAAGGTCTTGAATGGTATAGTTCTTCCATTCTTTTCATCTCATTCTCTTTAGTATACTCACTCTCCCATTTATGGTTTTTAGGAGTGTTCCAAAGTCCCAAAATTTGTTCTCATATCCCGGTAATTTGGTAAGGAAAATAGGATATGATTTATCTGTTATATGATTTTATATGTTATCTTATGATTTTATGTTATGTAATATGCTATGCTAAGTATGTTTGTAGACTTGGGCATATGACCTATACAGCTAACAAGCCCCAAATAGATTATGGGCATATGACTTGCTTAGCTAGCAAGCCCCAATAATCTAATGGGCATATGACTTGTTTAGTTTATGGGACCCCAAGTAATAATGGCCATTATAGTATGTATGTGACATAAGTGTTACGATATGTTTTATGTTTCTTTATGAAATTTATGTATATGGTTTATGTGTTAGATTTTTCTTGCTGGGCATTAGGCTCACTCCTTTTTGTTTATATGTGCAGGAAAATAGCTTTAGTGGCGGGAAAGGTTCTTGGTAGTTTTGGGCATGTGTATTGAGGCGGAATGGATTCAAAGAGCCGAGAGTTTCGATTCGAGAATGAAGTCTTTACTTATGTTTTTATGTGTATTTTTCCGCACTTATTTATGTAATCTCTTTTAATTACAATTATGTTATGTTTTGATTTTAAAACAATGGGATCCCATATCCTAACTTAAATTTTATGTATGTTTAACCTTTATTTTTACAAGTTTTTAATAAAGTTATGATCTTTTCAATTGTAAGTTCTATTAAGGATTAGGGTCTATGTGTAGTTTTCATTATGGTCTAAATTCTAGAGTAGTTAGGTCATTACATACTAGGTTATATCCCTGAATATTATTACTAAAATGTTTTGAGTCGAATCATTATGGTTCTTCTTTCTTGTGTTATGAGAAAAACTGGTATGCTCATTTATTTCTAGGTTAGTATTCTTCCCTACTATACATTGTGGCATAAAGACTTGCGATGGCGTCTAACACTCGAGCTAGGGGAGGTCGAGTTGTTAATCAACCAGACCCAGCCGAGAGAGCGGCCGTTGACCAAGATGCAGGTCGTGGCCGAGGACAAAGAGTACAGCTGGAACCAAATCTGGCAACTCAGATAGAGAATCTTTGACTTTGTGGTGGCTATCGAAAGGGAAAAGGTAATGTGCGTTGGTATTAACTTCTCTTCCTTATGCGCTTAGGAGTTTTTTGATTTGAAATCAAACAAATGGCGAGGACAAGAGCTCAAAGAGGAAGGGGTGTTGCTGGCCAAGGCCAGGCCGCACCTGCTGCTAGAGTTCAGAACCCACCTATTGCTAGAGCTCCAACCTAAGCAGCTAGAATTTGCGAGACAGCCGAGCAAATAAATAATCTGCAAAGGCCAGTGGAGACGCAGGGAGCCCAAATTGAAAGAGGGCAAAAGAGACGGGAGGGCGTTGATACCCTCCAAGCTGAAAGGTTTAACACCCTTTTGGGACGACAACCCATGCCACCCAATAATGCTCAGAACAACGAAATACCACCTAAAAATAATGAAGAACAGAACCCTGGCCCGCAGGTTGTCATTGAGCAACCGGTACTACCGGTAGAAGCACCAAGAGCTGCCCAAGCGAAACCTACATCAGAAAGGTTCGGCAACCAGAATCCACCTATATTTGAGGGGAGCAGTGATCCATCATCAATGGCAGAGAAATGGATTAGTATTTTGGAAAGAATCTTCGACTTCATTGGAACTACCGAGAGAGAGAAGGTAGTTTGTGCGACCTATATGCTGAGAAAAGATGCTCGCATCTGGTGGGATGCAGCCAAGAAAAGGCATAACGTTGCCGAGATGGAATGGCTAGAGTTCTTGACCTTGTTCAATGGCAAGTACTTTAGTAAGGCAGTGATCGAGCACAAAGTGAATGAGTTCACTAATCTGAAGTAGGGAACATCGAGTGTGCAAGACTATGTTCGAAAATTTGACCAGTTGTCTAGGTTCGCGAAGAATAAGGTGAACACTGAAGAGAATAAGACCTGGAGTTTTATGAAGGGCCTACGCAGAGACATTGCCAGGTGTGTAGACACTGGTAGAACTGGCCTGGAGACATATGCCGAAGCTGTGGAACGGGCTCTTCGCCAAGAGTCTTGGGCCGTGTCAGACAAGCTACAACCACAGAAGAGCGAAGACAGGAGGTACACTCCCAACAACCCCGGACAGTTTCAGGCCAATCAGAATGGCCCAAGGGGAAAGTTCAACCCGAGGTTCGCCCAAAACTCGAGACGAACAAACAATCCAAGAGGCACAAGACCGATTTTTGGGGGGAATAACAAAGAAAAGGGGTACCTCCCAATCAGGCAATGGCTAGTCCCAAAAACAGCCAAGACGTGAGTTTAAACAATGTCTACTGTACAACAAGTGTAACCGACGCCATCGGGGTGAGTGTGGGGTATGTTTTAACTGTGGAAAGCCAGGGCACTTTGCTAAAGATTGCCGAATGCCAGCCAAGGGCAATGGAAATGACCAACAAAAACGAATTGGAGCTCCGCCCGAGTTTATGCACTTAAGCAAAGCGACAAAGAAGCTGGACCATCTTATATAGTGTCAGGTCAGATCTCTATCGCCCAAACCTTGGAATATGTATTAATGGATACTGGTGCATAACATTCTTTTGTATCTGCATCCTTTGTGGAAAAACTAAATAGAAGTCCTGAGCCTATGCCTGTTATTTGTGGGTTATCCTTGCCTTCGGGAGAGGATATGATAGTGCGGACATGGGTTAGAGCCGTACCAGTTTGGCTTGAAGATCGTGAGTTGACGGTGGATCTGTTAGTCTTGGACCTACATGAATACGATATCATATTTGGGATGAATTGGTTAACCAAAGATGGAGTCGTTATCAATTGCAAGCGCAGAAAAGTGGTCTTCACCCCATCAGGAGAAGAACCATTCGAGTTCAAGTGTACGTCAAGAGAAAAGAAGTGTCCCCCGATTTTTGCGATGAAGGCGAGAAACATGTTTAGTGATGGATGCATCGGTTTTCTAGCAAACATAGTCGATAAGGATAAAGAGACGAGTCAACAACCATATGATGTACCAGTTGTGTGCAAGTTTCCCGACGTATTTCCTGAAGATCTCCCAGGGATTCCACCAGACCGAGAGACCATGTTTGAGAAAGAGTTAATTCTGGGAACTGCGCCAATCTCAAAGACTCCTTATAGAATGGTGCCTGCTGAACTCAAGGAGTTGCAGTTACAACTGCAAGAGTTACTGGACAAGAAGTTCATAAGGCCAAGCCATTCTCCGCGGGGAGCCCCGATCTTATTCATGAAGAAGAAAGACAGCGATGAGAATGTGCATTGACTATCGGGAGCTGAATAAAGTAACGATCAAGAACCGATATCCATTACCGATGATTGATGATCTTTTCGATCAACTACAAGGAGCGTCAACATTTTCCAAAATAGACTTGCGATCAGGCTATCATCAGCTCAAGGTTAAAGAGACGGATATACCAAAGACGACCTTCAGAACGCGCTACGGTCACTACGGGTTCTTAGTGATGTCCTTTGGACTAACTAATGCGCCTGCGGGATTCATGGATCTCATGAATCACGTATTTCGCGAGTATTTGGATAAGTTCGTCGTCGTGTTCATTGACGATATCCTAATATACTAAAAAAGCCAGGAAGAGCATTCAGCGCATCTGGAACTAGTCCTTTAGCGTTTGCGAGATGAAAAGTTTTATGCTAAGTTTTCGAAGTGCGAATTCTGGCTAGAGAAAGTTAGTTTTCTGGGGCACATAGTGTCAGGAGACGGAATTTTGGTAGATCCAAGTGTTAAGCCGTGGAAACCTCCGAAAAATGCTCACGAGGTTAGAAGTTTTCTTGGGTTAACGGGATATTACCGGAGATTTGTGGAAGCATTTTCCAAAATAGTTGTACCAATGACTGCCCTCACCCGGCAAAACATCAAATATGAATGGACTGACAAGTGTGAGAAGATTTTTCAGGAGCTGAAAACAAGATTGACGACTGCCCCATTTCTGACAATCCCTAATGGCACAGAGGGATATAGTTTTTATAGCGATGCCTCAGGCCGAGGGTTGGGAGCAGTGCTTATGCAGCACGGAAAAGTAATTTCTTATGCTTCTCGACAGCTAAACAATTTACAAGAAGAACTATCCCACTCATGACTTGGATCTTTGCAGCAGTGGTTTTCGCACTGAAAATATGGAGGCACTACCTGTACGGGATACACTGTGACATCTACATTGATCACAAAAGCTTAAAGATTTCTTCACTCAGAAGGAATAGAATATGTGACAGCTTCGATGGTTGGAGTTGTTCAACGACTACGACTGCGACATTCTGTACCACCCGGGAAAAGCAAAAAGGTGGCAGATGCATTGATTCGACGACCAAGTGCTTACGTGATGACAATGAAAGAGATTTTGCTGCAGTTACGAGCCGACCTTGCTACCTTGGACTTAGAGATAGTAGGTTGTCAATTGGCTAACCTCTCTATCGAGCCTACCATTATGGATGCTATAACGGGCGGGCAGTTAGTTGATCCTTGGTTACAAGGACTGATGTACGAAGTGAGGGAGGAGGGGAGACCAGGATTCCATATCTCTGAAGATGGAGTATTGGGGTTCAAGGGCAGAATATGTGTTCCGGACGATGATGAGATCAAGAAGCAGATCTTTTTCGAGGGGCATAATGCTCCTTATGCCATGCATCCGGGTGCCACAAAAATGTACCCAGACTTGAAGAAGTACTTTTGGTGGCCGGGGATGAAAAAGGAGACGGCAGAATATGTGGCACACTGCTTGACTTGTCAGTAGACAAAGGCCAAGCATCAACGGCCAGCCGGATTGTTATAGCCCTTAGAAATTCCGGAATGGAATGGACTTTGTCACAGGTCTACCAACCACTCCGAAGGGGCTCGATGCCATTTGGGTTATAGTAGAAAGGCTAACTAAGTCTGCTCATTTCTTGCCGATCAAGGTAACTTATGGGGCACATAAGTTAGCAGATATTTTACATTGCAGAAATAATGAGACTGCATGGTGTACCTAACTCCATCATATCAGTTCGCGACAGACGTTTTACCTCGACATTCTGGAATTGAATCCAAACGAGGGTGGGTACTAAACTAAAGTTTAGCACTTCTTTCCACCTTCAAACAGACGATCAAAGACAATGAACAATTTAGACCCTGGAAGATATGCTAAGATCCCGCGTGCTCGACTTTCAAGGGTCATGGAGTGAGAAGCTTCCACTAATAGAGTTTGCTTACAATAATAGGTATTATGATTCCATCAAGATGGCTCCATATGAGGCTTTGTACAGAAGGAAATGTCGATCACCAATTCATTGGCACGAGACCAGTGAAAGAAAGTTTCTTGGATCAGATGAGGTTGATCAGATTACTGAGGACATTAGACAGATAAGGCAACACTTGGAAACATCGGTTGATCGACAACGCAAATATGCCGAACGGTGCAGGAGACCCCTGGTGTTTGAGGTTGGCGATAATGTGCTGCTTAAGGTTGCTCCGCTATGAGGGGCTATGCGGTTCGACAAGGAAGGAAAGCTTAATCCAAGGTTCGTTGGATCTTTCGAAATCATGAAAGGATCGGGGAAGTAGCTTATTGTTTAGCTCTTCCGCCCGCCTTGTCTAAGGTGCATGACGTGTTTCATGTATCCTTGTTGAGAAAATACATGCGCGATCCCTCACATGTACTCTGCTATGAGCAGCTGAGTATTGATCCTCAACTCTTCTATGAGGAGAAGCCGGTGATGATTCTAGACCGAAAGGTTCGTGTTGAGGAACAAGACGGTGCCATTAGTAAAGGTGCAGTGGTGTAACCATGGTATTGAAGAGGCAACCTGGGAAACAGAAGACAAGATGAGGGAGCTGTATCCTCATTTGTTTTAAGTTTCGAGGATGAAACCTCTATAAATTGTAGGTATTGTAACAACCTGCATTTTTGGGTACCTTGAAACGACTCGAGTGGGGATTGTTTCCTCGAGTTAAGAATATTATTTTAAATAATATTATATTTTGTTTGGAATTTATTTCCATGAGTTATTGCTAGCCAAATTATGAATTTTGTGTTTAAAAGTCAAGATAATACTTTCGGTCTTAGACCCACACAAAAACCCTAATCGGGTAAAAATCTCGGAAAATAAAATGAAAAACTATGGCAAATATATTTTGGGCATAAAATACCTGCATGAAAATTAAAGTTTGGTCAAAAATAATAAACCAAAGATAAAATGGAAATTTTAGGGCATTTTGTATTAAATGCTTAATTTTGTCGAATTGTGGAATTTTATTCCATAAATGGACCTTAGGTGAAATTTTATTGTGATTAATTAAATTAAATGTGAGAGACATTTAATTTAATTATTATGTGTTAAGTTTTGTGTTTAAAACTTAATAAGGGTGAAAAAGGTTATAGGAAGTCAAATTGGATTTTTTCTTCTTAGGAAATATTTATTAACCTTTATATATATATAAAAAAAAATATGATTACATATATAACAAAAGGGGTGGCCGCCCATGTGATATAGTTAAATTGGGTGGACCAAATTTATTAAGTTTAAACCCATTTTAAAATTAGGGTAAATAGTCAAGTGGGTAGTAAAACACTTGAGTGTTTTAGGATATTTTTTTAAACAAAACCGACCTATACTCTCACAAACACTCTCATCTTTTTTTCTAAAAAAGCTCTCTCAAGTTTTCTCTCCGTCTTCAACCTCAAGAACACTAAGGAGGCTTGGAAGCATTAAGCATTGGTCTAGGAAGGGTTTTTCCCTAAGGTAAAGTTTCAATAAACTAGACTTTTGTAAAGTTTTTGATGAGGACACCAAGACTAAAAATCCAAGTCAAGTTCCAGTTGATCCAAGTCAAGAGGGGAGGAATGATGAGGACACCAGTTTAGGAGCTTGATCAATATTTAGCTTCCTGTAATGAGTCTTTTTATTTTTAATCACGCTTTTTATTTAGTCTTTGTTTATTTTGTGATAAGTCAAACATTTGACTTGTGTGAGTCCAATAGTCCTTTTGGACTTTAATTTTCGGTTTTATTAGGAAGACAAAAAGCTTGTCTTTAATTTTGGTTTTTATGTGGAAGACAAATGGGTTGTCCTTAATTTTTCGGTTTCATTAGGAAGACCAAGGGTCTTGTTTTCATGTAATTTTCGTCCTTATAAGGACTGCCAAAACAATGTGAAAAGGCAGATTATGTTGAATGAAATAGTGAGTTTATTTCTTCTTGAGTTCTTGAAGAAACTTTTGAACTTATCAAGGAGATTCCTTGTGGCGTTCATCCTGACTTATCAAACGGATTCCATCCCCGTTTGTGGCGTCTTCCTCATACCAAGGTTCGTGCTTGGCTAAGCATTGGGTCGCGGTTCCATTCCAATCTCGTGTGTTCTTGGTGGCTGTTCCATATTTGGTGTCGGGTTTCGTCACACTTGTTGGCGTGGTTCGTATCAGTTGGTATCAGAACTTAGGATCATCCGGTTTGGCCTATCCTTGTTCCCTATGGTCTAGGGGCCCTTTTGCCAAAACCCCACACAAGTGTTCCAAAAATCACCATTTTTTGCCACTTTTTCATCGGTTTTCGTTTGATTTGTTTGGTAGAATTGGCTGCTTGAACCTCCATATCACCGTTTCATTAGTTTTCAAAGAGCCTAAAGAAGAAAATAGAGTGGAAAAAGGCAGAGGTGTGAGCTTATTTGAGGGTAAAAGCCATCATTGAGTGCAAACACGAGTGTACTTGAGTGACCATTTTCTTTGAGTGAAACACGTGAGGGAGTGTGGTGAGGTCTTTTTCTAACCTTATTTTTTTGCAGATTTTCAATCATGTCACAAAATACAGAAAGAAATGCAGGCAATGACACTCCACCACCTACAGTTCCAAATCTACAAATTGAAGCTTTAATGGGGGAGATGAGGAGGATGTTGAGGGCGGAGTGTGAGCAAATACATGAGAGGTTGGATAGGGTAGAAGAGGGGGCACAACGGAGACCAAGGAGGGGTAGGGTACACCAAAGGGATGATGAGAACGAAGGGGTAGTTTCTGATGATGAGTTTGATAGGATGTCGACGGGTAACCATAGGAGGTATGGTGGGAATAGAGAAGCTAGGAACCAGGTAGATAATTATTTGGGAAATATCAAGATGAGAATTCCAGCATTTCAGGGGAAGAGTGATCCTGAAGCATACCTTGAGTGGGAGAAGAAAATGGAGCTAGTTTTTGATTGTCACAACTACTCCGACATGAAGAAGGTAAAACTTGCTGCCATTGAGTTTACTGATTATGCTATTGTTTGGTGGGATCAGTTGTGCATCAACAGGAGGCGGAGTGGAGATTGCCCTATTGACACATGGGAGGCAATGAAGAGGGTGATGAGGCGACGGTTTGTACCACCTCATTATTATCGAGATCTGTACCTTAAGTTGCAGGGTCTTCGTCAGGGCTACAAAAGCGTTGATGAGTATTACAAGGAGATGGAGATGGCTATGATTAGAGCCAATGTTGAAGAGGATCGGGAGGCAACCATGGCAAGGTTTTTGAATGGGTTGAACCGAGAGATTGCTGACCCAATCGAGCTACACCATTATGTGGAATTGGAGGATTTGGTTCATATGGCAATCAAAGTTGAGAGGCAGCTCAAGAAGGGTAGTTCAAGTTCGAGGTCAACACCAAGCCCACACAATCCAAGTACAACACCTTGGAGGTCGAACTATCCAAAGAAAGAAGACAAACCCACTTCATCATCTACACCAAAACCAGCCACCACAGCCACACCACCTCAAGGTAAAACAACTCTTACTAAGTCTCATTCTAGTGAGATAAGGTGTTTCAAATGTCAGGGGCGAGGACACATAGCTAGCCAGTGTCCAAACAAGAGAGTTATGGTGATTCGAGAAAGTGGCGAGCTCGATTCTGAAGATGAAGATGATCTTGCTGACATGCCACCATTGGAAGATGCTTCTATCGATGATGAAGAGTATGGGCCAGAATCTGGTGAGATGCTTGCACTAGTCACACGACGAGCCTTGAATTTGCAAGCAAAAGAAGAGGAAGAAGAGGTGCAGCGGGAGAACATCTTTCACACTCGTTGTCATGTGAAAGACAAGGTATGTAGTGTGATTATTGATGGAGGTAGTTGTACTAACGTTGCTAGTTCTTCCATGGTTGAGAAGCTGGGGCTCCCAACGCTTAAACATCCTTGTCCATACAAGTTACAGTGGTTGAATGATAGTGGTGAAGTGAGGGTTACAAAACAGGTGCTGGTATCATTTCGAATTGGCAAGTATGAGGATGAGGTATTGTGCGATGTGGTTCCAATGCAAGCTGGACACCTCCTTCTAGGAAGGCCTTGGATATTTGATCGGCGAGTCCAGCATGATGGCTTCACCAACAAGTACTCATTCACGTTCCGTCAACGAACAATCACTCTAGCTCCATTGACGCCAAAGCAAGTATATGAAGACCAAGTGAGGTTGCAAAAATTGAGTGATCAACAAAAATTGAGTGAGCAAAAGAAGAAGAGTGAAAAGATGAATGAGAGTGAGAAAAAAGAGAGACAAAGAGAGAAAAGGGTCGAATCAAGTGAGAGAGAAAAGAAAGAGAAGAGTTCGATCAATGAGGGAAAATTAGAGAGAAAACAAAATAATTTTTATGCAAAAAAAAGTGAGGTTAAGGAGGCTCTTTTAAACACTAACCAACTTGATGCTAACAAGGGTCGTCACAAGCAGGTTTTTGATCCCGGTGATTGGGTACGGTTACACATGAGGAAAGAGCGATTCCCAGCACAAAGACGTTCCAAATTGCTACCTCGAGGAGATGGGCCGTTTCAAGTGCTAGAAAGGATCAATGACAATGCCTACAGACTCGATTTACCAGGTGAGTATACTGTTAGTACTACTTTTAATGTTTCTGATTTGAGTCCTTTTGATGCAGGTGACGATTTGAGGTCAAATCTTTCTCAAGAGGGGGGGGGGGGAATGATGAGGACACCAGTTTAGGAGCTTGATCAATATTTAGCTTCCTGTAATGAGTCTTTTTATTTTTAATCACGTTTTTTATTTAGTCTTTGTTTATTTTGTGATAAGTCAAACATTTGACTTGTGTGAGTCCAATAGTCCTTTTGGACTTTAATTTTCGGTTTTATTAGGAAGACAAAAAGCTTGTCTTTAATTTTGGTTTTTATGTGGAAGACAAATGGGTTGTCCTTAATTTTTCGGTTTCATTAGGAAGACCAAGGGTCTTGTTTTCATGTAATTTTCGTCCTTATAAGGACTGCCAAAACAATGTGAAAAGGCAGATTATGTTGAATGAAATTGTGAGTTTATTTCTTCTTGAGTTCTTGAAGAAACTTTTGAACTTATCAAGGAGATTCCTTGTGGCGTTCATCCTGACTTATCAAACGGATTCCATCCCCGTTTGTGGCGTCTTCCTCATACCAAGGTTCGTGCTTGGCTAAGCATTGGGTCGCGGTTCCATTCCAATCTCGTGTGTTCTTGGTGGCTGTTCCATATTTGGTGTCGGGTTTCGTCACACTTGTTGGCGTGGTTTGTATCAGTTTTTACCATAGATTGTTCATTAGCTAATTATCTATGTTGTTGGGGGGAGTTGGTTAAGGTTTTGAAGGAGCCAAAGGTAATAGAAAGATCCAAACCTTAAGCAAGAACAACAAGAGGTAAAAAATTTACTTTTTATGGTTGTTATTGTATGGTTTTTATTTTAGCATTATTTTGTATATTTAATGCTTAAAGTTTCTTATTGGTGATGTAATAAGGTTATGGAAGTTGTTTTATAATTTTTATGATCCTTGTGTGCTGATTTTGAAAATAGGGACCAAAACCCGTTTTGTTGGAAACCCTAAAACAAGGGGTCAAGCATCCACTGTATATTTATTTTGTAAAATGTAATTGTACTGTGATGTTTTTGAGGTTGAGTACATAAAATTAAGCTTTTGAAACACTCAAAAATGTTTAAAAATGAGTGAGTTATGCTATTTCAAAGTTTATGTAAAAAACTATTTTTTCGTATTCTTAATTTCGGGATAATGTTTGGACAGCCACTGTATAGGGAAAATTAACCCAGTTTTTTCTAAAATTTGGTGGATATATTATTGGCATAACCTAGTATTCCACTGTAAAATTTGGTAAGAAAATACTGAACGGTTTGAAAGTTATGAAGTGTCAAAGTTTGGAAAAAATAAGGACTTGAAAATAAGGTCATTTTCCCCTCATTGTTGGAAAATAATTTAACCAATAAAAAATGCTCTTTTTGACCTAAGATTTTACAAAGACCTAAATGGCATACCAAAAATGGAATTGGGAAATTTTGGTAACAATTGGGTAAGTAAATTCAAGTTATGAACTAACAAAGTATGTAGTTAAAAATGTGAAAAAATAAGGTTTTTACACTTAGTGTAAAAAAATGAGATTTTGGAACTTAAGGTAAAAAGTGAAAGTTTGCTTATTGCAAGATAAAAACTTGGTAAGTCTTGAAAACATATTTTGACCTAAAATACCACTTTGAGTTTAGTGTGAATTATTTTTATTAAATTACTTTTTTATTCTTTTTAAAAATAAAAGATTTAATTTACTAATAAGTTAATAAATTAAAAGAGGGTTTAAAACACTATATTTTGAGAAAATAATTAAGTAAATTATTCTTCTAGTAAGTAAACTCGATTAATTGATTTCAGAAAATTAACTAGTCAAGATGGGAAATTTTTAACGGTTTTCCTAATTAAGATAAATTAAGCTATTTTCTTAAAACAATTTTTAGAGATTAAAACCTTAAGAAAAATAAAAGGAGAATTAAGAGTTATTTTCTTCAAAAAACTAATTAAGGAATTTAATGAGTATTTTCTGGATATAATACTAGCTAAAATCTTCTATATATTTAACCGACTTGTTGAAAGTACGGGTTAATATCATTACCTTTAAAGAATAAGATTTTTAGCGGATTGTGGGAAAATACTATTGTGATACCCGAGCCTAGGTATCGAGACCATAGGATAGGTCTCCCCGAGACTTAGGGTTTAGTCTCAAATATTTTTGTATGAATTTCCTTAATGGGTTCAAAACCAAATAGGATCATTAATCCTTACAAATAATTTTTAAAATGACCAAACTGCCCAAAATAATAATAATGAATTATGAAGTGCCATAATTAATCCAAGTAGTGTATGGATAATTATAGTATTGGCTAAACCATAACTGAACTATATATTGGAGGATGAAATCCTGGTGAGAGCTAAGGACTCCAAGTAAGTCAACTTATATTGTGTGGCTGCAACATGAAACGACTATTGTATTGTATGTTAGTATAGGGACACATGCACATATATACACTATCGTACATGCACAGATATCCATCTTATCCTAGACGGCTGATCCCTGTCACACTGCTTCATTTTATTATGACCGGTTCATTACCGTGACGAGTGGCTAAGAGGTGAGGATTGCTGGTTAAACCTAGAGGCGCCAAAATGAATGGGACCTAGAGGCCCTCATGCTTACTTAATCAGTGAATAGTTAGAACCCAAGCAAGTGCTCTGATATGTTATTCCCGGATAGTAGCCGTGAATATTGGCCATTCAGTGAGAGGGCCTAGAGATACTAGGGGTTGTCAAGTTTGAGTGTGGTTGAACACCCTAGGGGCAACTGCTCACCAGCACCACTGATTAACATATAAGTCTCTGTAAACCCGTGTAACTTCGATTACACTCTTGGATAAGTAGTGATGCCCTAGGTAACTTGATGGTTACCCTTGTGAGGGATTTACTCTTAGATAAATAGCGATGTCATAGGTAACGCAATAGTTACTATTGATGGGGATATTTATTGGCTAGATCTTAGTGCTGAGACTCGGTTCTCCCTTACAGATTAGTATTTATGCTAAAGGGAGTGTTATGCCCGAATTGTTGGAAGTTGTCGAGCATTGGTCTCGAATTATATTGTGATATATTATATCTGCTTGCTCTGGGATTTTCCGAGTGCAGGTATTTATTTGTTCATAAGAAATAGTTGTGATATATATCTGCTTGTTCTGGGATTTTCTGAGTGCAGGAATTTATCTGTTTATATGAAATAATTTGTCATTGGTTATCAGGCATGACCATAAGTTTTCCAAGACACTTTTGTTTTAAAGTTAAACTTACTAAGTGTTTTCGCTTACCTAGTTGTTTCTTGTTGTAGGTAAGAAAAAGGACAAGGAAGAGCAGTGAGCGCTGGAGTCTACCTTGCAAATGTACATGTGGACCGACCTTTTGGCAAGCCGTTTTATTTTTTGAAATGTTGTGTAATTTTCCTAATCTAGGCTCACTCTACTCTTTATAAATATGTTTGTAATGTTAAGTATGGCGACTTCTTAAAAATAATTGAATCCACAAATTATGTATCCACAAATTGGATTTGTTGTACCCTAACTTTAAGACGAGTTCACTTACTCAGCTCAGGTACATCTAGTAGGTAATTCATGGAAAGATAACCAAGTAGAATATCTAGTTATTAACCATGTGAGCAGTTCGAGACTCGAAATGGTCAAAACAAGTATTAGGCGTCTTGGACTTATTACGAGCCCAGAGTTAGATAGTTGTTAAGCTTGAGCTCGTATGAGATATTCAGCTAGTGAGGAACCAGATGTAACACATACTAAAGGATCCCAAGAGACTCGGGGATTCTTTATACGTTCATTAATGACTAGGCTGCATTGTATCTATGTCATTTATTACCCAAGATTGCAGGAACGTGTTTATTATGTTATCTGATCATATCCCAATGTAAATGGGAATACTATATTAATTATTTACCATATGTGTAATAACGTGTTTTATTTACACGGCGACCCAAGCCTGTCCATGGAATTCCCCTATAAATACTGGGAGTTTTGTGATACGAACCACACCAACACTGTGATGAAACCCGACACCAAATATGGCAACCACCAAGAACACACGAAATTGGGGATGAAGAACCGCGACCCAATGCTTAGCCAAGCACGAACCTTGGTATGAGGAAGTCGCCACAAACGGGGATGGGAATCCGTTTGATAAGTCGGATTGAACACACCACAAGGAATACCCTTGATAAGTTCGAATAGTCTCTTCAAGAACTCAAGAAGAAAAACTCACAAATTTCATTTCATCATGATCTGATTTTTCCAAATGTTTTCAAGGCCTTATATAGCCGAAAATTACATCAAGACAAGCCCCTTTGTCTTCCTAAAAACCGAAAAATTAAAGACAAGCCTTTTGTCTTCCTAATGAAACCGAAAAATAAAGACAACCCTTTGTCTTCCTAATGAAAACCGAAATTTAAAGACAACCCTTTGTCTTCCTAATAAAAACCGAAAATTAAAGACAAAAAGGACTCTTGGACTCACACAAGTCAAGTGTTTGACTTTTCACAAAAAAAACAAAGACTAAATAAAAAATACAAGATGACAAAATACAATAAGACTCATCAAGCTCCTAAACTGAGTCTTTTGGCTCGTGCCCTCGTGACCAGACCAACTGGAACTAGACTTGGATCTTTAGTCTTGGTGTCCTCATCATTTTGGACAAGAAATGGGACCATTATTCTGTATTACCGAAACTCTGCCAAAATAGAGAGAGAAATAGTTATAATATTAACTCGTGGATTGGATGGATTTTAACCATTGAACCACGTAAAAGTTCGGTGCTTTTGAGTGAGTTCTTGTTATTTCATTACGGTTTACTACTAAGCACTAATTTTCCCTTTTTACTTCTTAATTTCTTGTTGGTGAATGATGAGGACACCAAGACTAAAAATCCAAGTCTAGTTCCAGTTGGTCTGGTGACGAGGGCGCGAGCCAAAAGACTCAGTTTAGGAGTTTGATGAGTCTTATTGTATTTTGTCATCTTGTATTTTTTATTTAGTCTTTGTTTTTTTTGTGAAAAGTCAAACACTTGACTTGTGTGAGTCCAAGAGTCCTTTTTGTCTTTAATTTTCAGTTTTTATTAGGAAGACAAAGGGTTGTCTTTAAATTTCGGTTTTCATTAGGAAGACAAAGGGTTGTCTTTATTTTTCGGTTTCATTAGGAAGACAAAAGGCTTGTCTTTAATTTTTCAGTTTTTAGGAAGACAAGGGGGCTTGTCTTGATGTAATTTTCGGCTATATAAGGCCTTGAAAACATTTGGAAAAATCAGATTTTGATGAAATGAAAATTTGTGAGTTTTCTTCTTGAGTTCTTGAAGAGACTATCCGAACTTATCAAGGGTATCCCTTGTGGCGTTCAATCCGACTTATCAAACGGATTCCCATCCCCGTTTGTGGCGTCTTCCTCATACCAAGGTTCGTGCTTTGCTAAGCATAGGGTCGCGGTTTACCATTCCAAATTTCGTGTGTTCTTGTTGGTGTGGTTCGTATCAGTTGGTATCTGAGATTAGGATCATCCAGTTTGGCCTATCCTTTACTTTGTGTTTTTTTTTTCTATTCAATTCGTGTTCTTATATTAGGATTTCTGAAAAAGAAAAAAAAAATCAATTCGTGTTCCTATAATCAATTCGTGTTCATCTAGTCTTGTTTTCTATTCTAGAGCTTGTTAATTTCCTTGTTTCTTTTTTTTTTTTGTGAAATCCGAATGTGCTTTAGGTTCTCTTGTTCTAATTGTGGAATCTGAATTTGCATTGGTTTTTTTTTCTAGTTCATATTGTGAAATCCGAATTTTCCTTGAGTTTTCTCTTGCTTTGCTTTTGAAATCCGAATTTTACCTTGGGTTTCTCTTGTTCTTGTAGTGAAATCTGAATTGAGATTGGGTTTTATCTTGTTCTTATGGAGAAATCTGAATTGGGATTGAGTTTCTCTTATTCTTAGTGTTAAATCCGAATGTGTGTTGAGTTTTCTCTTTTCTTTTTGTGAAATCTGAATCTGCATTGTTTCTCTTTTCTTTTTGAGTCTCTATTGTTTCTCTTGTGAAAACCGATTCATTTTGTTTTCGAATTGTTCCTTGTATCTGCATTTGAAAAAATAATAATATAGAAAGACAGAAAGAAAGAAGAAGAAAAGAAAAATTCAAAGGGATCCGAACCTAAAAAACTTTGTTCTATTCTTGTTCCCTATGGTCTAGAGGCCATTTTGCCAAAACCCCACACAAGTGTTCAAAAAAATCATCGTTTTTCGTCATTTTTCACCAGTTTTCGTCGGTGTTCGTTTGGTTTGTTTGGTTGAATTTGCTGCTTGAATACTCCATATTATCGTTGGATTAGTTTTGAAAGAACTTAAAGAAGAATACGAGTGGAAAAAGGCAGAGGTGTGAGCCTATTTGAGGGTAAAAGCCATCATTGAGTGAAACACGAGTGGACTTGAGTGACAAATTTTTGAGTGAAAACACGTGAGGGAGTGTGGTGAGGTCTTTTCTCCATATTATTCTAACCCTATTTTGCAGATTTCCAGCATGGCACAAAATCCAGAGAAAGATGCAAGCAATGATATTCCGCCACCTGAGGTTCCGAATCTACAAATGCAAGCATTAATTGGGGAGATGCGAAGGATAATGAGGGCGGAGTGTGAGCAGATACATGAGAGGTTGGATAGGGTAGAAGAGGGAACGCAATGGAGGGCACGGAGGAACAGGGTGCAACAACGGGATGTTGAGGGTGAAAGAGAGTTTGATGGGGGCGATTTAGAGGAAGAATATGATAGGATGTCAGAGGGTAACCATAGGAGGTATGGCCGAGATAGAGAAGCTAGGAACTGGGTAGACAATAATTTGGGAAATATCAAGATGAGAATCCCCGCCTTTCAAGGCAAGAGTGATCCTGAGGCATACCTTGAGTGGGAGAAGAAAATGGAGCTGGTTTTCGATTGTCACAACTACTCTGACATGAAGAAGGTATAACTAGCTGTCATTGAATTTACTGATTATGCTATTGTTTGGTGGGATCAGTTGTGCATCAATAGGAGGTGAAATGGAGATCGTGCCATTGACACTTGGGAGGCTATGAAGAGGGTGATGAGGAGACGGTTTGTACCATCTCATTATTATCGAGATCTATACCTTAAGTTGCAGGGTCTTCGTCAAGGTTCCAAGAGTGTTGATGAGTATTAGAAGGAGATGGAGATGGCTATGATTAGAGCCAATGTGGAAGAGGATCAGGAGGCAACAATGGCAAGGTTTTTGAATGGGTTGAACCGAGAGATTGCTAACCCAATTGAGCTACACCATTATGTGGAATTGGAAGATTTGGTGCATATGGCAATCAAAGTTGAGAGGCAGCTCAAGAGGGGTAGTACAAGTTCAAAGCCAAGACCGAGCCCACACAATTCAAGTGCAACACCTTGGCGGTCGAACTATCCAAAGAAGGAAGAAGACCAACCTACTTCATCCTTTACACCAAAACCAGCCACGACCCCTCAAGGTAAAACAGCCCCTACTTCATCCCATTCTAGTGAGATAAAGTGTTTCAAATGTCAGGGGCGAGGACACATAGCTAGCCAATGTCCAAACAAGCGAGTGATGGTAATTCGGGATAATCGGGAGATAGATTCCAAAGAGGAAGATGATCTTGCTGACATGCCACCATTGGAAGATGTTTCTATTGATGATGAGGAGTTTGGGGCAGAATCTGGTGAGATGCTTGCACTAGTCACACGACGAGCCTTAAATTTGCAAGCAAAAGAAGAGGAAGAAGAGGTGCAGCGGGAGAACATCTTTCACACTCGTTGTCATGTGAAAGACAAGGTATGCAGTGTTATTATTGATGGTGGTAGTTGCACTAACGTTGCTAGTTCTTCCATGGTTGAAAAGCTAGGGCTCCCAACGCTTAAACATCCTCGTCCATACAAGTTGCAGTGGTTGAATGATAGTGGTGAAGTGAGGGTTACAAAACAGGTGCTGGTATCATTTCGAATTGGCAAGTATGAGGATGAGGTATTGTGCGATGTGGCTCCCATGCAAGCTGGACACCTCCTTCTAAGAAGGCCTTGGCTATTTGATCGGCGAGTCCAGCATGATGGCTTCACCAACAAGTACTCATTCACGTTCTGTCAACGAACAATCACTCTAGCTCCATTGACGCCAAAGAAAGTATATGAAGACCAAGTGAGGTGGCAAAAATTGAGTGATAAAAAAAAATTGAGTGAGCAAAAGAACGAGAGTGAAAAGATGAATGAGAGTGAGAAAAAAGAGAGACAAAGAGAGAAAAGGGTCGAATCAAGTGAGAGAGAAAAGAAAGAGAAGAGTTCGATCAATGAGGGAAAATTAGAGAAAAAACAAAATAATTTTTATGCAAAAAAAAGTGAGGTTAAGGAGGCTCTTTTAAACACTAACCAACTTGATGCTAACAAGGGTCGTCACAAGTAGGTTTTTGACCCCGGTGATTGGGTATGGCTACACATGAGGAAAGAGCGATTCCCAGCACAAAGACGTTCCAAATTGCTACCTCGAGGAGATGGTCCGTTTCAAGTGCTAGAAAGGATCAATGACAATGCCTACAAACTCGATTTACCAGGTGAGTATACTGTTAGTGCTACTTTTAATGTTTCTGATTTGAGTCCTTTTGATGCAGGTGAAGATTTGAGGACAAATCCTTCTCAAGAGGGGGGGAATGATGAGGACACCAAGACTAAAGATCCAAGTCTAGTTCCAGTTGGTCTGGTGACGAGGGCGCGAGCCAAAAGACTCAGTTTAGGAGCTTGATGAGTCTTATTGTATTTTGTCATCTTGTACTTTTTATTTAGTCTTTGTTTTTTTTGTGAAAAGTCAAACACTTGACTTGTGTGAGTCCAAGAGTCCTTTTTGTCTTTAATTTTCGGTTTTTATTAGGAAGACAAAGGGTTGTCTTTAAATTTCGGTTTTCATTAGGAAGACAAAGGGTTGTCTTTATTTTTCGGTTTCATTAGGAAGACAAAAGGCTTGTCTTTAATTTTTCAGTTTTTAGGAAGACAAGGGGGCTTGTCTTGATGTAATTTTCGGCTATATAAGGCCTTGAAAACATTTGGAAAAATCAGATTTTGATGAAATGAAAATTTGTGAGTTTTCTTCTTGAGTTCTTGAAGAGACTATCCGAACTTATCAAGGGTATCCCTTGTGGCGTTCAATCCGACTTATCAAACGGATTCCCATCCCCGTTTGTGGCGTCTTCCTCATACCAAGGTTCGTGCTTTGCTAAGCATAGGGTCGCGGTTTACCATTCCAAATTTCGTGTGTTCTTGGTGGTTGCCATATTTGGTGTCGGGTTTCATCACAGTGTTGGTGTGGTTCGTATCAGTGAAAAACCGTGCCAATAGTTGGGTGCTTTCATTGAGAGCGAATTAGTGCTACACAAGTCCCAGTCCATTTTTCTTCATGGTGGTCACTCACATAATGCACGATAATGAGACAGAATGGCCCAGTGGGCAGGAGGCCCATCATACCGGCGTTCCCGATGAAAGGGGACCAGATGTTCAACAACGTCTGGGAAAGCAACCGGCGGATCAGGGTGATACCAGGAGTTCGGCGCTGTTACCGCCAAATCCTGATCAGGCTATCTGACTACCATCGAAATTGAAAACTTGCAGTTGAGGAGCCATCTTACTAGGGAAAACAAGAAGATTAAGGAGGCTTTGGCTCGGTTACCCCCTCTTGCAACCGACATTAATGTCAGAAAGAGGTGAAGTGGGTCTCATAAGTTCGGCGGGAATAACCGATCCAAACCAAATCGAGCTGTCAGGGCCGCCACTCCAAGTTCTGTGCCTGTGGGGCGAGATCACCAGAATTCTGGACCCAGTGACCATCACAGGGGTCGTCACACATGTCAGTCGGTCAGTCAGGACTGCAACCCCAAGTTTGGTGTCTTATTCACAGGCCCCTAGGAATGTCCATGAAAATCCACAAGGAGGGGTTGGGAAAGGCTTACGAAGGCATAATTGATGCGTGTCGTATGTCATATCAAATTTAAATATATATTTTTTTATTCACTTACACCAGCTACTTCAGTATAGCGGTAAATAAGGGTCGAACCCACGAGGACTATGATCAAATTATTATTCAAAATAATACTCGATTGAAATTAAAAAGGGGTTTTAGTTTTAATAGCTGAAAACATAAAATGAAATAAATATCAACGATTGAATAACTAAGGATATAACGATATTAAAGAAATAATCAAGAATTACTCTCCATCTTCAACAATCAATCTATCAACAATGATGAATAATATTCCCTATTCCCAATTAAACTATTAACTTTGCAGATAACACTTAAGCAGTCAATTATCCCAGTTTCCCTAATATAATTAATTAAATCTAAGCTCTCTTAATTAACCCTTTTTACCCAGCAATAAACCCATTAAGCATGCAATCTATTTAACCTAGTAAAAGCATTACACATTGTGGAAACAGGTTAATCTAGGCAACAAATTCATTAAGCATGCAATTCATTTAACCTAGGTTCTATTTTTCCTCACAATTAAAATACTTGTCACAATACCTTAATTGCAATTTATCACTTTACTTAGAATCCTAAACTATTAGGTGAATAGAAATCCTAAGATGATAGTAGAACAATGCAAAACCCCAATTAGTGGCCATCTAAACAAGATTTTACAAGATCCATGACATTCAAATAGAAAAATAGAAGCAATTTAATATAAGGGAATAAAAGGAATAAAATTAATCAATGCATTCAAGATCTCATGTCTAAGGTTTTGAAAACTACTCCATAATCATATTCATATTCATAAACATAAATATTCAATGAAAATAAAAGAGTTTTGAGAAGAAAGAAAAACTAGATTGAAGAATATAGATGATGATGTTTTTTACTCCTCCTCTGCTGCTCTAGCCTCTAAAAATCGCAATCCAAAGTTATAATAAAAGTTAACCTTAATAGTTTTTATAGCCCCCCAAAAATTACATTTAAAAATTGAAATTTAAGAAAAAATCGATCGCCGGCCGCGGCTAGTGATTCTTCGTGGCCGCGACCACTAGAAAAATATATTTTCCAGAAAATCAGGCTCCAGCCGTGGCCTGGGACATTGCTGGCCGCGGCTAGTACGTTCTGTCCCCCAGGCCGCGACCGTAGCAAATTTTCTTGTTTTTCGGTTTGCTTCTGCTGCAGCGACCGAAAGTATTTTAAGCATAACTTCCTCGATATAACTCGGAATTGGACGATTCAAAAAGCTATAGAAATCTAAGAAAAATATATAAAACTTATATTTCTAGGTATATTTCTAAAACAATATTAGAAAGTTATCAAAATCAAGCGTGAAGTTTCAAACTTGTAATTCCGAGCTTAACCATTGCTTGTAAAACATCCCAAATTCATTCACTTTCATCCAAATGTCTTGAAAATCCTAAAAACACAAAATAAACTAATTAAACATATATAAATAAATAATCAAGTGCATAATAATAGAAGAATAATGAATTAAAAATAGACAAATTCAGTACTTATCAAATTCCCCCACACTTGACATTTGCTTCTCCTCGAGCAAACAAAATAAAAACTAAACACATAAGCAATGGTTTTTTCGAAAGCGTTATTTGTCTAAAAAAATTGATGAAACAAATACGTCATAAGAAAAATCTGAATTCCACATTCCTTAGAATTTCAACTCAATACCCATTCACCACTTAAACTTGAGCTCTTTATGATTATACACAATCAAACTTAGCAAAACACAAACATTCGAATCAATTTATACATGCCATAATATGTTTTAAAGTCTCATCTATAATAATATTTTCTTGAAAAACATCCACTCCATAGATATCAACCAATTGTTCTCCACTAATGTAAACACACATAATCAAGAATAAAAAGGTCTTTAAAAGCTTGTAATGTAAGGTTAAGGTGAAAGGTAATTGAAAAATGAATATTTAAGCTTAAATCACACCATAGGATTCTTCTCCCCCAGTTGCAATGTGAGGGTCGGTATCGTCTAGTGCATTCCTTCGAGTGGTCACCATGACAGTTTTCCAAGCATCCTTCAAGCTCTCAATGAATGCACCAAAACGTTGGCTGCCTTTTTCGCTGCCAACTTAATCTGAGAGATTGAAGGACAAACAAGGAAAGAAGAAAAGGTTTTACGTTGTTCAGGCTATAAAAGTTCCCTAGTCCACAAGTCTCTATTATTTATTAAACTTGAAGCTTGTAGTAGGAAGCTTCAATGGCGATTCTCAGGCAACGTATATATTGCACTAAGGACAAAGTTTTTCTCTCTAAAAATCGAACCCCTTACAAGGAGATACCCAACCCTATTTATAGAGGCTGGGGTCATTAATTTTCATAATCTCTTATTAATATCATGGTATTAAAGTTTAGTTAATACATAAATGTTGTGTTAACATAAAGACTATGGCCCATGCTGATTCTACGGGGCCCATTGCAAAAAGTCACACACAAACTATATGGGGAACATATAGCGACGAACGTTTGCCCATGTCTGGCGGCGTTGTGGGAAATGTCGATTGTTGAGTGTACGAACTCGACACCATTAATCGAGGATCACCAAAAGTTTTCAGATGATCCTCTCAAGGCCTACATCTGTTGTGATTGACACCGGGCATCAGTTCCGGGCCCGAAAACTAGAGTCCTGGACTTGGAGAATGGCCGAGTGAGAAGGAGCCCTCAGGGCATGGCCTCACTTGGAGACATCCTCTTCCCGAGGGAAGACCTCAGGGAATGGCCTCACCTAGTGGTATTCATGTTTCAGAAATTGGCTCAAAGCATGGTCCCACTTGGAGACATCCAAGCTTGAGAGAAGGCCTCGGGGCGTGGCCTCACTTGGAGACATCCCCAACTCGGCTGGACTGGACTACATCAAGAAACTCGCAGCCCAAGGGCTTCATGGTATGTCGCTAATTACTCCTAATTGCCACGTGTCGATAACCAAAACACGAACAACAAGGGGCATTTTTGTAATTTTTACTCGTTAAGGGTATATTTGTAATTATATGTGCTATTTGCTTGAGACCACATTATGATGTGGATATGTTTGTGATATTCGGATTTAGTGGATTCTTTCGAGCAGTTTTAGCAAAAAAGTTAGAATGGGGATACGTGTTGTTCAGTTCAAAAATTAGACAAAAAAAACTTTATTTTGCTTAAAGGACTTGTTATACAAAATGGTTATATGCAAAGTTTTTAAAACTATTTTAATATTTTACACAACAATTTTGTAAAATCCATAACATGGTCAATATTACACATTTTTTGACTTTTCATACACTATGATCATCTACTCTTCCTAAACAACACAATGGAAACAATAATATTCAGAAACAAGTAGATATGGAGTTCACTTTACCCTTTGGAATTCAAGACTAAAACATTTGTCATATAAAATCATAGAAACCTTCAGGAATATTGGGTTTCTCTTCTAACCATTCAACAAAATATGGATGCATGCATGATCAGCCAATAAATATACATTATTATACTACCATGAATGAATTTAAAATATCAATATTACACATGCAAATCACCTACAAAATATTTAACCAAAAACTAAAAGTATGACCATTTATACCTCTTATAGTTCTAGGATGTATTGGTTTAGCTTTAGATCCTCAAATGCACTTGTACTAGCTTTTAACATTCACATAAAAAAATCCCAAACACCACATGGTGAGCCATGAACTAACTAAAAAATAAATTTGAAAGAAACAAGACAAGATCATGAAGTTATCTCTTGTAGTTTCCTTTCCTTCCTAGTTGTGTGTATGAAAAGTTCTAGGTTCTAGTGGGGCTGTGTTTGAGAGAGATGAGTGATATTGTGTGTATGAGCTGAGTAGTGTTTGAGAGAAAATTTTAGTGAGAGAGAGAGAGAGGTGTTCGGCCAGCTAGATAGAAGGAGGAGAGAAAAATCTTCTTGAGAGAGAAAGTAAAGACACAAATGCGAATTTTAGCCTAAGATTTGAGCTTAAATACCTATACTTAATTTTTTACCAAATGACCATAATACCCCCACATATATGACCGGTCACTTTGTGCTAATTAATCTCTAATTTGTTTTTAATTTTTACTTGATCACATACTTAATTATGTACCCCAAAATAATTACCCAAGTTGTAATATTTTCCCAAATTTTCTTACCTCACCAAAATAACTTCTTAACTTAGGGTAATTAGATTAAATTTCTCTCTCCATTTAATATAAATGGTCACACTCCCCTATTTTATAGTTTATGGAATTAATTTTCTGAAATTTCCATTTTGGGCGAAATAAGCATTTTTCACAATAATGCACTTTTAAAATTCTCTATACAAAAATGTTACATTCTATATCTTAAAATAATAAAAAAAAAACCAACCAATTTTACCACGTAAACAAGTCACTGTAGCTATGGATCAATAAGTTATCCTCCCAGAATTACTTCCATGATGGTTAGTTGTACAAAGAGGTTTGCCAATTGGGAGACTCCAAACTCTTAGTCCAAAGTAGAGAAGTCAATTCGTAGTTCTTGCCGGATCTCTCGCACCATCAACACTTAAGCATTTGGTTGTCGACTCAGGACATCCACCATCTTATTTGCTTTCCACTGGTTGTACAGAATGTCGCAATTGCAGTCATTCAATAACTCTTGCCATCGATATTGCTTTATATTCAATTATTTTTGGGTAAAGAAATATTTGGTGCTCTTGTGGTCGGTGTAGATGTCGTAGTGGATTCCATATACATAGGGCCTCCAGATCTTGAGTGAAAATATCATCGCTGCCAACTCTAGACCATGCGTAGGATAATTCTTCTCATAGTTCTTCAATTGTCGAGAGGCATACACTATAACCTTTAAAGATAGTTCGTATTAGAGCGATCGTAAGCCTCTTCTTAAGATCTTGAATGCTTAGCTCGCACTTGTGTGTCCGCTCAAATATAATGTTTTTGTGGTTGAGAGTGGTCATCCGCATGGCTATCTTGGAATTTTTTTCCATAAATGTAATGACCCACTAATCTAGACTATTTGGACCATTAACGAATCTATACATAAAACTTACATTTTTGCGGAAATACCATAATTTATTATAAACTTGTGGAAACAAAGGTTACTTTCATAAAATAAGTAGGATATGGGTACCCATTGTCTTTAAAACAAAAAAATAACTTAAAGTGAAAAGGGTTACATAGAAAATGTGGAAAAATACATTTAAAAACCATAAAAACATAAACAAGACTACATCCTCGAATCGAATAACGCTCGGCCCCTTGACTCCATTCACCATCGATACACATCCTCTAAGCGTCACGAATCTTTCCGCCTCTAAAGCTTATTTCCTGCACACAAACAGAAAGGAATGAGCCTAATGCCCAGCAAGGAAAAATCTAACACATAGTCATACACATCAATTTCATAATAACGTAAAGACATATCATAACACATAATACACTTATTATAATGGCCATTATTACTTGGGGTCCCATAGACTAAACAAGCATATGCCCATGGAATTAGTGGGGTCCTACTAGCTAAGTAGGTCATATGCCCATAACCCATTTGGGGTCTTGTTAGTCATATGGGTCATATGCCCAAGCCTACAAACATACACATATACATATCATAACACTTTTAATAACATAAAACATATAGATAACAGAAGCACATAACATATTGAGTCTAGCCTATTTTCCTTACCAAAGTTACCGGGATTATGGACTGAGTTGGGACCTTTGGAACACTCCTAAAACCATAAGAAAGAGTGAGTCTAAAGGAAGGAGATGAAATGGAAGAGATGGAAAGACTAAACCAAAAAAAAACATACTTACCGACTTATATGCTTAAGAACTTGGATTCCCTAACCAAAATAAGAATGAGGTTAGGGGACTAAGTAGAAGGTTTTGAGAAAGGAAATTACATGAAATAGAGTTTCGGGTTTACCTCAAAGATTTGCAAGATCAATCTAACATCCACCGAAATGCTATAGCACTCACTTCCCAAAGTGTTTGATAAGCTTATGATGTTTAAGCTTATAGTTTTTCCCCAAACCAGGTGTTTACACTCTCACACTCACTTAACACTAGCAGCTTCTGAACTTAGAGCAAATGGTGAATAATGGCTGGGTACTAGGTCCTATTTATAGAGTTTGGGAATGAAAATATCTTGATTTTACTTGAATAAAAATAATGGCTTTTTAGATGAAAATCATTTGAATAATCGTTCAGCAGAGGCTGAAGACTCGTTCAAAAGATGCAGGACTGTTGAAGGAGTTTGAATGGCTGAAAGGAAATGAATTCAAAAGAGTTTGAAAACATGCTGGTGGAGGCGATATATCGCCCCCTATAGGCGATATATCGCCTGGACCTTTGTTCCCGAGGCGACCGTGCATCGATTCGTGTTTTCCGTATCTACGTGCTGCGACATATCGCCCCCTATAGCTGCTATATATCGGCACACGCTAAATATTTAAACACGAAATTACACATTTTTAGCTAAGTTTGAAAGGAGTAAACAGCCTTGACTAAGCCTTCAACGTATTCAAAGCTGCTGACTGACCCTATATCATTCAAACTTTACCCTTATTTAATTTAATCCTCAAAAATCTTTAATCCTTAATCACCATTCATAACATGTGTTTAAAATCCTATTGGTTGATGTCTAAACCTTATAATATAATAAATATAATCCTTAATATCAGTCACATTAATCAAACCTTAGGTTATACTTAATATTCTTAAACTATAGATTAAACTTAGAAAATCTATAAGTACTACTATGAGTGTCCAAATAATTCCCGGTCTGAACCAAAAATCCAAAGTAACAAAGATAACACTAAATATACTATAATACTACTAACAATTAGCTAAGTAAAGTTCTTGGACTCTACAATTCTCCCCTACTAAAAAGAATTTCGTCCTCGAAATTTACTTACCAAATAACTCCGGATACCGGCCTTGCATGTCCTCCTCCAACTCCCACGTTGCCTCGCGTTCAAAACTATTGCTCCATAGGACTTTGACTATAGGAAAGCTCTTGGACCGTAACTGCTTCATCCCCCTATCTAGGATGCTAACCGGTCGTTCCTCGTAACTTAAGTCTTTCTGGAGCGCTACGGTATCGTACTTGAGGACGTGAGATGGGTCTGACACATATTTGCGTAGCATCGAAATGTGGAAGACGTTGTGACTATCGGCTAGTGCTGGCGGTAGGGCTAGTCTATACGCAACTGGTCCCACTTTGTCCAATATCTCAAAAGGACCTATGAATCGGGGACTAAGCTTGCCTTTCTTCCCGAACCGCTTGACACCCTTCATAGGAGATATCTTCAGGAAGACTTGATCTCCAACTTGGAATTCCACATCGCGTCTCTTGGTATCCGCATATCTTTTCTGACGGCTTTGAGTAGCCAGCATACGCTGTCTAATAAGCGTTTCTGCTTCTTGAGCTTGTCTAACAGCTTCGGGCCTTAGAAGCTGCCTTTCTCCTACCTCGTTCTAGTGCAACGGTGATCGGTACCTTCGTCCATATAGCAACTCATAAGGTGCCATCTCGATCGTCGACTGGTAGCTGTTGTTGTACGAGAACTCGATCAGCGGTAAGTACTTGTTCCACGATCCTCCGAAGTCAAGTACACATGCGCGTAGCATATCCTCTAAGATCTGAATCGTACGCTCTGACTGCCCATCTGTCTGAGGATGGAAAGCTGTACTAAGACTTAACTTAGTACCCATGGCTTGCTGTAAGCTTCTCCAAAATCTTGACGTAAACACTGATCCTCTATCTGATACTATTGTCTTGGGGATTCCATGCAATCGTACAATCTCTTGGATGTAGATGTCTGCATATTGGTCTGCCGTGCATGAAGTCTTAACAGGCAGGAAATGAGCCTACTTGGTTAGTCTATCTATTACTATCCAAGCGGAATCATGCTGCTTATTCGTCCTTGGCAGATCCGTCACGAAGTTCATGGTTATGTTGTCCCACTTCCATTCCGGTATGCTAAGCGGTTGCAATAATCCTGCAGGCCGCTGATGCTCCGCCTTAACTTGCTGGCATACCAGACACTTAGATACATACTCCGCTATGTCCTTCTTCATCCTTGGCCACCAATAGACTGCCTTGATGCCATGAGTCATCTTGGTAGACCCTGGATAAACTGAGTACGGGGTATTGTGCGCTTCTTCTAGGATCGTCTTCTTGATACTTTGATCGTCTGGCATGCATACCCGATCCTTATATCTCAATAAACCTTGACTGGATATTGAGAAATCTGTAGTCTTGCCTTCTCTGACTGCATCCATATGTGCTGCTAGCGCGTCGTCATGTCCCTGACCAATTCGTATATCCTCTAACAAATTTGATTGGATAGACAGGTTAACCAGCTTGCCTACAACCACTTCTATTCTGGCACTGATAAGCTCCTGCTGTAGCGGCTTTTCTATTCCTGGATAAGACTGCTAAGTTCCCATAGCTTTTTCTACTAAGCGCATCGGCAACTACGTTCGCCTTCCCTGGGTGGTATAGGATTTCGCAGTCGTAATCCTTTACTAATTCCAACCACCGGCGCTGCCTCATGTTAAGCTCCTTCTGCGTAAAGAAGTATTTTAAACTCTTGTGGTCCGTATAAATCTCGCACCGTTCTCCGTAAAGATAATGGCGCCAGATTTTCAATGCAACGACCACCGCTGCCAACTCCATATCGTGAGTTGGATAGCGTTGTTCATACTCCTTCAACTGACGTGAGGCGTAGGCTATCACCTTGTCATTTTTGCATCAACACGCATCCCAATCCTAGCTTTGATGCATCGCATTAAACAACGAACTTATCGTCGAGTGTCGGTACACTAAGTACTGGTGTTGAGCAAAGCTTATCCTTAAGCAACTGGAAAGTTTCTTCACACTTATCGTTCCAGTTAAACTTTTGTTGCTTTCGGGTCAGGTTGGTTTGTGGAGTGGCTATCTTAGAAAAAGCCCTCTACAACTTTCTATAGTAACCTGCTAGCCCTAAGAAGCTTCTTACTTCTGACGCATTCTTTGGTCTAGGCCAATCCTTCATGGCCTCTACCTTCGATGGATCTACTGCAACTCCATCTTTCGATATGATGTGCCCGAGGAACGCCACTTGCGAAAGCCAAAATTCGCATTTCTTGAACTTTGCGTAGAGTTGATGCTCCTTCAATCGCGTCAAAATCATCCTCTAGTGTTCCTCGTGCTCCACTTCATCCTTGGAGTAAATTAAAATGTCGTCGATGAACACAACGACGAATTTATCCAAGTAGTCCTTGAAGACCCTATTCATTAAGTCCATAAACGCGGCTGGCGCGTTAGTAAGACCAAAAGACATAACCAAGAACTCGTAATGTCCATAACGAGTCCTAAAGGCTATCTTAGAAATATCTTCCCCCTTTACCTTGAGCTGATGATACCCGGACCGTAGATCGCTTAGAGAATACAGTCGCGCCTCGGAGTTGATCAAACAAATCATCAATCCGAGGTAGCGGGTAGTTGTTCTTAGTTGTTACTTTATTCAGCTCACGGTAGTCTATGCACATGCGCATACTTCCGTCCTTCTTCTTCACGAATAGTACCGGAGCTCCCCATGGTAAATGGCTTGGCCTAAGTCTAGGAATTCTTGTAGCTGCGTCTCTAACTCCTTGAGTTCCGTGGGTGCCATCCGGTATGGTGCCTTAGAGATAGGCTCGGTGCCTGGTACTAATTCTATCGTGAAGTCTATCTCTTGAGTTGGCGGCAATCCTGGCAAGTCATCGGGAAATACCTCTGGAAATTCTTGTATAACTCGAACATCTCCATCCTTAAGTGGCGTCTCCCTTTTCCACGTTTGTGATGCTGGCTAAGAATGCTTGACATCCTTTCTCTATCCTTTGTTGAGCTTTGAGAGATGACACTAACGGGGTGCGTAATCCTGAAGCTTGTCCCATGAAGCATCGTCTCTGGCCGTCAGGAGTCTCGAACATCACCTTCTTGCGTCTGCAGTCGATCGTTGCGCCATGTCGTGCTAGCCGATCCATGCCTAGTATGACGTCGAAGTCTTTGATCACCAGCTCTAACAGGTCTCCTTCTAGTTCCTTGTCCTCAATCTTGATTGGTACGCCTCGTACTATTCGTGATGATAGAACTACTTTGCCCGAAGGCAACTTGGTTACAAACCTAGTTCTAAATCTTTTACTAGGTTTGTCTAGTTTTTCTATCATTCCTAACGAGATATACGAGTATATTGCTACCAATCAAGCGATACTAGAACATATACTATCGAGGATAGGATCTGACCTGTAAATCCTTGTTACTAGCATGGGTTCCTCCTTGGGTCAAGGCAAAGACTTTGGTCTGGAACCATCGTTTAATCCCTCTTCTCCTCACTAACATTCCTCTGAATCCTTTCTACTTCTATTGCCGTTTCTAGAATATTGGCATAGGTAGTTGTTTCCAGGTTTGCTAACTTAACCCCTAATTCCATTTTTGGTCTAAGTCCTCTGACGAACTTGGTCAACCTCGTAAAGTCGGTTGGGACCAACTCTGGTGCAAACTTGACTAATCTGTTGAACTGACGAGTATATTCTTCTACCATTAGCGATGACCAAAAAGAGTTTTAAACATAAAATGAAAAGTATTTCAAAATGACATTTCTCCCCAAGGTCAGGCCACATGTAAATCCTCCAAGGAGACTCCAGAGCTCATTTTCCCAATGTTTCCTTGCAGTTACCTACACATGAAACAACTAGTTATGCGATAACGCTTAGTTAGATCAATCTTATAACACAAAAGAAGAATAAAAAAGAAAAGGACAATGACTGTTACGACCCGGATTTTCAAGACTCGATAATGCGGAAATATAAATGTTTTCATTTAACAAAATGTCTCAAAAACCCATAGAAAAAAAACTTTTAAAAAAGTCGTATGGCCATACTTAACATTTAGTTACAAACATGTTTTATAAAGAGTAGAGTGAGCCTAGTTTAGGAAAATTAAACAACATTTCCAAAAATAAAACGGCTTCCCAAAAGGTCGGTCCACATGTACATTTGCAAGGAAGACTCCAGCGCTCACTGCTCTGCCTTGCCCTTGCCCTTACCTACAACATGAAACAACTAGGTAAGCGAAAACGCTTAGTAAGATCAACTTTCAAACAAAGCAGGTAGAGAAATAGGGATTCGGACCCATCCGGACCCTACACAATCAATTTCAAGAACGCTAAAGTGTCCTGGCAAACTTATGGTCATGCCTGATAACCAAGGATAAATTAATTCATATCTAGATAAAAATCCTGCACTCAGAAAAATCCCAGAACAAGCAGATATATTATATCACAACTATATCTTATCAACAATTATATCCCTGCACTCAGAAAATCCCAGAGCAAGCAGATATATTATATCACAACTATATCTCATCAAAAAATATATCCCTGCACTCAGAAAATCCCAGAGCAAGCAGATATATTATTATATCACAACTATAATTCGAGACCAACACTCGACAATTTCCAACAATTCATGCGTAACGCGCCCTCCAACATAATTGCTAATCTGTAAAAGAGAACCAAGTCCCCACACTAAGATCTAGCCAATAAATATTCTCATCAAGGGTAACTATCGTGTTACCTATGGCATCGCTACCTATTCAAGAGTGTAATCCAATTTACACGGTTTTACGGAGACTTCTATGTTAATCAGTGGTGCTGGTGAGCAGTTGCCCCTAGAGTGTTTAGCCTCACTCAATCTTGGCAACCCCTAGTATCTCTAGGCACTCTCACTGAATGGCCAATATTCACGGCTGCTATCCGGGAATAACTTATCAGAGCACTTGCTCGGATTCTAACCGTCCAATGATTAAGTAAGCATGAGGGCCCCTAGGTCCCATTTATCTTGGCGCCCCTAGGTTTAATTAGCTTATCCTCATCTCATGGCCACTCGTCGCGGTAATGAACCGGACATAAATAAAATCAAGCAGTGGGACGGGGATCAACCGTCTAGGATATGACGGACATCTACCGTTCATATTTTCTAAAACAGCACTCACTAGACTAACGTCTCTAAGCAACTTTCTATGACAGTCTATATATGTGCATGTATCCCTATACTAACATACAAGACAATAATCACTTCATGTTGCAGCCATACAATATAAGTTGACTTACTTGGAGTCCTTAGCGCTCAGTAGGTTTTCACCCTCCAACGTTCAGTCCAATTACACTTAGCCAATACTGTAGTTATCCATACAGTATACTTAGATTAATTATGGCACTCATAATTCATTATTATTATTTTAGGCAGTTTGGTCATTTTAATAAAAGTCATTTGTAAGGATTTATAATCCTTATTTTGTTTTAAACCTATTAAGGAAAGTCATACAAAATATTCGAGACTAAACCCTAAGTCTCGGGGAGACCTATCCTAAGGTCTCGATATCTAGGCTCGGGTATCACAATGGTATTTCCCCACAACCCGCTAAAAATCTTATTCTTTCAAGGTATCGCTATTAACCCGCACTTTCGACTAGTCGGTTAAAATATGTAAGATTTTAGCCGGTATTATATCCAGAAAACACAAATAAATTCCTTAATTATTTTTAAAGAAAATAAACTCTTTAAATTTTCCTTTTAGTTTTCTTAAGGTTTTAATATCTAAAAACCGATTTAAGAAAATTGCCTAATTTGTCTTAATTAGGAAAACCGTTATAAATTTCTCATCTTGACTAATTAATTTTCCAAAAGCAATTAATCAATTTTTACTTACTAGAAAAATAATTCATTTAATTATTTTCTCAAAATATAGGGTTTTAAACCCTCTTTTAATTTATTAACTATTAATAAATTAAATCTCTTATTTTTAGAAAGAATAAAATCTCTTTAATAAAAATAATTCATTTAAACTCAAAGGGGTAATTTTAGTGAAAATATGATTTCAAGACTTACCAATTTATATCTTGAAATAAACAAAATTTTACTTTTTACCTTATGTTCCAAAATCTCATTTTTACACTAAGTGTGAAAAGCCTATTTTTCACATTTTTAACTACATACTTCTTTAGTTCATAACGTGAAATTTACTTACCCAATTGTTACCAAAATTTCCCAATTCCATTTTTGTTATGCCATTTAGGTCTTTGTAAAATCTTAGGTCAAAATGAGCATTTTTTATTGGTGAAATCATTTTCCAACAATGAGGTAAAAATGACCTTATTTTCAAGTCCTTATTTTTTTCCAAACTTTGACAGTTAATAACTTTCAAACCGTTCAATATTTTATTACCAAATTTTACATTGGAATAATAGGTTATGCCAGAAATATGTCCACAAAATTTTAGAAAAAACTGGGTTCATTTTCTCTATACAGTGGCTGTCCAAACTTGGTTCCGAAAATAAAAATACGAAAAAAACAGTTTTTTACCTAAACTTTGAAATAGCATAACTTACTCATTTCTAAACATTTTTTTGTGTTTCAAAAGCTCAATTTTATGTACTCAATCTCAACAACATCACAGTACAATTTAATCTTACAAAAACAATATACAGTGGCTGCTTGACCCCTTGGAAGTCACAGTTCAAAACATGTTTTGTTTTAGGGTATCCTACAAAACCCTTGGGGGTTTTGGTTCCCATTTTCAAAAATCAATACACATGCATCATAAAATTATTAAAAAACTACCATAACCTTATTTCATCACCAACAAGAAACTTTAAGCATTAAATATACAAAATAATGCTTAAAACTAAAAACCCTACAACAAAATCATCAAAAGTAAACTTTTTACCTCTTTGGAATTCTTACTTAAGGTTTGGACCTTCCTATTAGCTTTGGCTCCTCCAAAACCTTTCAAAAACCCTAAACAACTTCCCCCAACAACATATTTAATTAGCTATTTGAAACTCTATGCTTAAAACTTTACAAAAGCCTAGATTAGTGAAGCTTTACCTTAGGGAAAATACTTCCTAGACCAAGACTTAGCCTCCAAGTTTTCCTTGGTGTTCTTGAGGTTGAATATTGAGAGACAACTTGAGAGAGTAAAAAAAAAAGATGATAGTGAGAGAGTGAAGTGAGTGGTCGGTTTCTTAGGGGGGTTAGAAGAGTTTATGGTATCTAATTTATCTCAAAAACACTCAAGCGTTTTACTCCCACTTGCCCACTTGACTTGACTTACTTAAAATGAGATTTTATCTTTATTAAGTTGGGTTCACACCACTCTAAAATAGCACATGGCCGGCCACCCTTTGCCATATATGTGATCATTAATTTTTTTTTTTTTTATAAAGGTTAATAAAGGTTTCATAAGAAAAAAAAGTCCAAATTGGCTTTTGACACCTTTTTTTTCACTCTTATTAAGTTTTAATCACCAAACTTAACATTAATTAATTAAATTTAATGTCTCTCACATTTAATTTAATTAATCACATAATAAAATTTAACCTAAGGTCCATTCATGGAATAAAATTCCCCATTTCGGCAAAATTAGGCATTTACCACAAAATGCCTTAAAATTTCCATTTTCTTTTAGGTTTATTATTTTTGACCAAACTTTAACTTTCATGAATGTATTTTATGCCCAAAATATAATTGCCATGATTTTTCGTTTTATTTTCCTAGATTTTTACCCGATCAGGGTTTTTGTGTCGGTCTAGGACCGAAAGTCTTATCTTGACTTTTAAAATCACAAAATTCATATTTTGGCTAGCAATAACTCATGGAATACTTACAAACAAAATATAATATTATTTAAAATAATATTCTTAACCCGGGGGAAAAATCCCGACCCGAGTCGTTTAAAGGTACCCGAAAACGTAGGACGTTACAATGACCAAGTCACTACCCAACATCAGATAACATATTGTCGACGACAGGAAATAAACGTACCAAATCTCAAACATTTCCAATAATTGTTTCAGTTTCCTAGTCTATTGAAATTCCTCTTTATTGTATTTATTTTGTATTAAAGATGGTCTGAGATGAAATTGTAGCGTCCTAAATTTGCTAATAAGGCTTAGGGCCTTGATTAGCGTGTCTGGAGGAAAATAATGTATTTATTATGTTAATATGTGAATTTGGTGAGCATGTGCTTAGAAATGCATGTTTACGTGAATTAAATATGCATGTGGGCCTCATTTGGTTGTTAGGGGAATATTTGTAAATTCTAGCCTGTTGAGGGCATAAATGTAATATTTATGTATATTGTGATTGATACCACGTGTGAGAGGTGATATATTTGTGATGCACGATCTGAGATAGTCCTAGGGAGCAATTGGGCTAGAAAGTCACAACGGAGTCGAATACCCGGCTCGGCAAGAGCCTAGGGATATTTTGGGAACATAACATGTGTTCGGGATTTATTGATGTAACGTGTAGTAATGTAATAATGATTTCAAAATGTCAGGATTAAACAGGGATTTATAGGAATCCTCGGGGACTTAGCGGGATTTGGCAAATGACTAAATTTCCCTTGGGTTACTTAGGGACTGAGTTTAAGTTTAAGGGGCAGTTTGGTCATTTGGCAGGGGTATTAGGTGGTTAAGATGATTTGAGAAACCACTAGATTTAAGTAAAGGATATCATCAACACTCAACCTTTTCTCTCTCTCGGCTCACTCCTATCCTCATTGAAGTTTGGAAGTCTTGAAGAAAACGAGCAGCAGATTAAGGACTCAAGGTTGGAACTTGGGAGGCTAGAAGCTTGGAACTCAGGAGATTAGTTAAGAGGCTTAGTTATGTTCAATGGTAAGCTCTTAAACCTGATCATCAAGTTGAATTCTGCTAGTTTTATTGCTAGAACTTAGGCTTGCATGGTTTTGGTTTCCAAGGTTGGTTAAGGGTGGTTGCTGGGTATATAGGTTTGCTTATGGACTTGTTATGTAGCGTAGATTGTGTGGAAGGAAAGTCCAGCCTTAATTCAGGGTTTAGGTATTGATTTGGGTTAATTTTAGAGGAATTGGCTCGGGGAAAATGTAGATAGAAATGGTGGTTTTCAGGGTTTGGAGGCTCAAGCCGCGACCTTGTTCTTCAGGCACTGCGGCCCGTGTGTGTCAAAGAGGTTGGAGGCCTCTAGCTGCTGGGCGTGCTGCACCCCAAGGATGGAATGCTGTGGCCCGTGTCTCCCAGCAGGGAGGCATTTTTCCTCTGTCTTGGGGCGCGTTGTTGCCCTTAAGAGGCTGGGCCGCAACCCTAATTCAAAGTATTGGATGTTTGAAGGTTTTTGGCCCGAGAACCCAAAAGTTAAGGCTCGGAAAGGATTTTACCACCTGGATTGGTAGAATCCAAGATCTTGGAAACTAGAATTATATCCCAAAGTAATTTAATGTATTAGAGCTTGATGGATGGCTATTGTTGATGCATTTTGACTAGGTTTTCAGCGAGGCTCGGGTTAGAGGACTGTGCTTGGGATTACGGTGCTCAAAAAGCTTGGGACACAAGTAAGAAAAACTGTTGTACCCGTAGAGAAGGGTATGGCCCTATTGTTTGTATTACAGAGCATTGCCCTTCGTGATTAAAATGCAGGGCGTAGCCCTATTGCTGTGTTTTGTATATGTTTATATTTTTTTTGATATTATGCTATGTATTGCATTTTTGTGAATGAACGGCAAAGGTCGGGAATGGCAAAGGCTGAAAACGGCATGAAGCCAATAATGGCAAGGGGTCAGGAACAGCATTAAGCACGTGGAGTGCAAAGCCGAGTACGGCAAGGACCAGGAGCGATGCTAGCACGCAGAGTACAAAGCCGAGTACGACAAGGGGTCGGGAGCGATGCTGAGCACGCGGAGTGCGAGAAGTTAGGGTGAGACCCCTCTTGGATGTATGAGTCATCCTCATGGTGAAGATCGCAAAACCAGGGCCTAGTAAAGCGCCTGGGACGGCATGGCTGCTATGCGTTTAGCCCGTTGACTATTTTTAATTATATGCTAATTGATAGATATGCATATGTTGATTGTTTGTGTTGAGTTTTCTTGTTGGGCTTCGGCTCATGGGTGCTCTATGGTGCAGGTAAGGGCAAGGGGAAGGTCGACCAACCATGAGTACGGAGAGCGTGAAGCAACGTGTACATGTTTGGCCTACCTAGCTACCACAGCCAGGGGAATTTTTGTGAAAATGTTATGTATATACTTGAATTTGTCACCTAGTTGACCCTAAATGTATTTTCAGTTGTAAATATTTTCTAAAAAGTATTTTGGGATCCCAGATGTTTAATTTTTAGTATTTTCAATGAATGATCACATTTTTATATTTATTGCCTTTAAACGACCTACACAGTTTAGCTACACTTTTAACCTAAAACCTCGATTAGCGAGTGATTGGCACATTATAAACTCACTTCGTAACGCCGCTAAGGAAGTAGGGCGCTACAACATGGTATCAGAGTGATCAAAGGTTTACGGTTCCTAGAGATTGACCAAACATGTACGCTCGCTACCAGTGACAAGCTCGACTCGAGGTTGGTTGGTAATTAATTAATTATGTGCTTGACTGCATGTTAAATGACCGGTTTGCCTGATTATTTTCTATAGAGCGTGATGAATGAGTTGACATATGCATGATGTTAGGGCATGGCCCCTTGATTGTTGTAAGTTTCCTGTGTTATGTGAATTTGCTGGTTATGGTTGGTTGATGTGAATTGGGAAGTGGTTTCGGATGTTGTTATCATGCCTGATGAGCGGCGTCATTGATTGCAGGCATATTGTTGAGATGAATCAACGATCAATCAGACTCCGCGGAAATAGGGCCGAGCATGACAACCAGGGTCAAGACCCTCCACCTGCCCCACTGAATTGGCAACAGTTATTTATCGAGATTGAAGCTAGACTTCACCAAACATAAGAAGAGCTTAGACAGCTGAGGAAATAGACCCCTCCTCAGGGCATTGGGTTGCAGGTTCAACAGGCTATGGCGCCAGTGCCAGTTAAACCTGTTATGGAGAATAGGTGGGAACCTTTGTATGAGAGGTTCAGGAAGCAGCATCCTCCCACCTTAGAGGGTGGACCAGACCCACTGCGGGCAGAGCAGTGTATGAACATGATTTCTTCCATCCTGGATTTCATGAGGGTTAAAGGGAATGAGAGGGTAGCTTGCGCCAGCTACATGTTTAGAGAGGATGCCCGCATCTGGTGGGATGTGGTGGCTCAGAGAAGGAACATTGCATTTATGACCTGGGAAGAGTTTAGAAACATTTTCAATGAGAAGTATTACAGTGTCGTAGTCTGAGCTGCGATGGTTGATGAGTTTACCAACCTGACTCAGAACCGGATGACAGTTACTGAGTATGCCTTGAGGTTTGACCAGTTGGTGAAGTTCGCGCCGAATTTGGTGCCGACTGATATGGCATGATTGGATCAATTTTTTGCGGGGGTTGAATGTCATGATCGCCCGTGATGTGAAGATAACTTGTGACCCGGGGACTATCACGTATGCTCAGGCAGTAGACAAGGCCCTTACAACTGAGGGGGCCGAAGATCAGATATGGAGAGAGGGCATTACTAGGCACGATGCCAAGAGGACGGTGCCTCCTTTCACTGGTTTTAGTCGAGGTAATGGCCCCAGTGAGTATAAGAGAAAGGCCCTAGATTCTTTCCTTTCTCCTAGCTCAGATAGGAGGGCACAGGGTGCTTTTAGTGGCCATCAGGGTGGAGGTGATAACGGGAGGAGTTTCCCAGTGTGTCCTCGATGCAGACGACGACATCAAGGAGAGTGCAGATCAAGGCCTGCTTTATTTGTGGGAGTGTCAACCATTTAAAGAAGGATTACCCACAAGCCAGGAAAGAGGAGCCAAAGCAGGGTGATAGTCTCACTCATGCCAGAGTATTTATCTTGACCTAGACTGAGACTGAGGCTAGCCCCTCGGTCGTGATAGGTTAGATTTCTAGTGCTGGATCTTCTTTTACTGCATTGATTGATTGGAGGCTACCCATTCATTTGTGTATGCTAGAGTGATAGATCAACTATGTAGACCTAGTGATTTTTATGCTAGGGGATTTCAGACTTTATTGCCGATTGGGGAACTGGTAGTCTCTAGGAGATCGGTTAGAGCACTACCAGTGGAGATGGACAGTAGAGAGTTGTCTGTTGATCTGATTGAGTTACTGATGGATGACTTCGATATGATCTTAGGGATGGATTGGCTATCAAAGTACGGAGCGACGATTGACTGCAATCGTAGAATGGTGACTTTTGAACCGGAAGGGGAGGTACCCTTTGTTTTGTAGGGACAGTGAGTAGACCGCTAGTACCCTTTGTATTTCAACACTGAAGGATAGAGACATGATGCAGGAAGGTTGCATAGGATTCCTAGCTAACATTGTGGATATATCTAGAGATGTGGCGGTTGGGCCGAGTAAGAGCAGATTGGTATGTAAGTTTCCAGATTTGTTTCCCGCGGACTTGTAAGGGTTACCGCCACAACGGAAGATTGAGTTCATTATAGAGTTGGCTCCAGGGGCGGAGCCAGTGTCTAGGACACCTTATAGAATGGATCTGGCAGAGTTGAAGGAACTGAAGATTCAGTTGCAGGAGTTACTAGATTTGGGGTTCAGCAGACCGAGTTTCTCGCCATGGGGTGCTCCAGTGTTTTTTGTCAAGAAAAAAGAATGAATCTTTAAGAATGTGTATTGACTATAGGGAGTTGAACAAGTTGATCAATAAGAACAAATACCCACTACCTAAGATTGATGACTTGTTTGACTAGCTATAGGGGAAGACAGTGTTCTCTAAGATTGACCTTCGGTCAAGTTACCACCAGTTAAGGATTAAAGAGGATGACATACCAAAGACCGCTTTTCGCATGAGATATGGACACCATGAATTCCTGGTTATGTCCTTTGGATTAACCAACGCCCGAGCAACTTTTATGGATTTGATGAATAGGGTCTTCAAGGACTAGTTGGATAAGTTTGTAATTGTGTTCATTGATGACATACCGGTGTATTCCTAGTCAGAGACAATGCATAAGCAACATTAACACTTGGTATTACAGAAGTTGAGAGAGCATAGGTTGTATGCTAAGTTCAACAAGTTTGTGTTCCGGCTACCCCAGGTAACATTTCTAGGCCATATTATTAGTAAGGAGTGGATTCTGGTTGACCCAAGCAAGATTGAGGCAGTGAAAGATTGGCCTAGGCGGAGTAGTGTACCAGAAGTTAGGAGCTTTTTGGGATTGGCAATGTACTACCGGCAGTTCATCGAGGGGTTCTCCAGGATAGCCACAGCATTAACTAAATTGACGCAAAAGAAGACTACGTATGTGTGGACGGACAGGTGTGAGAACAGTTTCAAGGAACTGAAGCGGCGACTAATCATCCCTCCAGTATTGAGTTTGCCATCAGACAATGAGAAGTTTGTGGTTTATTGTGATGCTTCCAGACAGGGTTTCAGATGAGTACTAATGCAAGCCAGAAAGGTGATAGCCTACGCATTGAGACAGCTGAAGGAATATGAGCAGAGATATCCTACACATGATCTAGAGTTGGCAGCAGTGGTATTTTTACTTAAGATTTGAAGACATTATCTATATGGTGAGAAGTGCGAAATATACACCGACCATAAGAGCTCAAAGTACTTCTTTACTTAGAATGATCTGAATAAGCGCCAGAGGCATTGGCTAGAATTGGTAAAGGATTACGATTGTGATATTCTATACCATCTTGGAAAGGTCAATGTAGTGGCCGACGCACTGAGTCAGAAGGGCCCAGGACAGTTGTTCAGTTCGAGGTAGATATCCGATAAGTTAGCTGAGGAGATGACTAAAGTAGGTATAGAGTTGGTGGTTGGTTGGTTAGCCAACATCACTCTTCAGTCTACACTCCTTGAGAGGATCAAGGAAGCGCAGGGGGAAGATCCCCAGTTGAGACGACAAAAAGAGAGCGTTTTAGCTGGAGTGGCTAAGGACTTCTCTATTTCGGAGATGGGACTACTGAAGTACAAGGGTCGGATTTGCGTTCCGATGGATTCTGATATCTGGCATGAGATCTTGGATGAGTCTCATACCACTACCTATTTTTTACATCCGGGTACGACGAAGATGCACCAAGATTTGAGAACTCTGTATTGGTGGCGAGGGATGTGGTGGATTATGTGGCCAAGTGTTTAACTTGTCAGTAGGTAAAGGCTGAACATCACAGGCCAGCAGGGTTATTGCAGCCTCTAGGGATTCCAAAGTGGAAATGGGAGGATATTACCATGGACTTCGTGGTTGGGTTACCAAAGACCGTGGGACAAGATGATTCAGTGTGGGTGATTGTGGATATGTATACCAAGTCTACCCATTTTTTCCTGTTAGGAAAACTTATACTGTGGAGCAGTATGCTGAGTTGTATGTGAAGGAAATTGTTCAACTTCATGGGGCTCCGAGGTCAATAGTATCCGACAAGGACCCCACCTTCACCTCCAAGTTTTGGGAGAGCCTGCACAAGGCTATGGGCATGCAGTTGCAGTTTTGTACCGCTTATCATCCTCAGATGGATGGACAACCAGAGAGGATGATTCAGATACTGGAGGATATGCTACGAGCCTGTGTGCTGGATTTTGGGGGATCTTGCAGTAAGTATCTCCCTTTGATTGAGTTTTCATACATTATATTGTAGACTAGACTGGATTGGAGCTTGATGGATGGCTATTGTTGATGCATTGTGACAAGGTTTTCAGCGAGGCTCAGGTTAGAGGACTATGCTCGGGATTGCGATGCTCAAGAAGCTTGGGACACAAATAAGAAAAAAATGTTGTACCCAAAGAGCAGGGCGTGGCCCTATTGTTTGTATTGTAGGGCATGGCCCTTCGTGATTAAAATGCAGGGCGTAGCCCGATTGCTATGTTTTGTATATGTTTATATATTTGTTGATATTATGCTATGTATTGCATTTTTGTGAATGAACAACAAAGGTCGGGAATGCAGGAAGCCGAGAACGGCAAGGGGCCGGGAATTTCATTAAGCAAGTGGAGTGCAAAGTTGAGTACGGCAAGGGCCGGGAGCGGCACTAGCACGCAGAGTGCAAAGCCAAGTACGGCAAGGGGCCGGGAGCGGCGTTGAGCACACGGAGTGCCAGCCGTTAGGGTGAGACCCCTCTCAGATGCAGGAGTCATCCTCACTGTGAAGACCGCAAACCCAGGGCCTGGTAAAGCGCCTAGGACAGCATGACCGCTATGTGTTTAGCCCGTTGGGTGTTTTCAATTATATGCTAATTGATAGATATGCGTATGTTGATTGTTTGTGTTGAGTTTTCTTGTTGGGATTTGGGTCATGGATGCTCTATGGTGCAGGTAAGGGCAAGGGAAAGGTCGACCAACCATGACTATGGTGAGCGTGAAGCGACGTGTACATGTTTGGCCTACCTGGCTACCACGGCCAGGGGTATTTTTTTGGAAAATGTTATGTATAGACTTGAATTTGTTGCCTAGTCGACCCTAAATGTATTTTGAGTAGTAAATATTTTCTAAACAGTATTTTGGAATCCCAAATGTTTAATTTTTTATATTTTTAATGAATGATCACATTTTTATATTTAGTGCCTTTAAACGACCTTTAACACAGTTTAGCTACACTTTTAACCTAAAACCTCGATTAGCGAGTGAATGGCACATTATAAACTCACTTAGTAACGCCTCTAAGGAAGTAGGGAATTACAGAAATACAGTATATAAACCTTGTTTCTATATTGTAAAAATACGCAAAAATAAGAAATACTTTTTCTCCTCACAAATTTAGATGGTATCAGAGTCGTCAGCTCTTCTCCATGTCTGGTGGTATCCCATCTTCTCAAGCGACATCCCAAGGTTCTCCTCTCAGTTCGGCGACATCCCATCTTCTTAGGCGACATCCCAAGTCTTGGAGCAATTCCAGTCAAGAGTCTGGCACACTTCCACATACCTGTCCCTTCTTTTTCCTCAAGTTGTAAGGTTTTTGTTTGTCTCTGTCGAACTAAAGTCCACTGTTTTTCTAGGCCCAAACTGCTTTCCTAGGCCCAAGTTTTTTCCTCAATCATTGTCTTTGTCCAAAGTCAAAGCCAGTAGCCCAAACTGCTGTTCTAGGTCTAACTTTGAATCTTTGTGCACCCGATTCAATTTTTTTGTGTTTCATCGTTCCATTTTCATGAACATGGAATCTAAGCCTAGTTGAGGGGATAAGTGGAAAATGTTCATATATTTTATCTTTGTCTTTAGCCCATTTTATTCGTAGAAATTGCTCAGTCAATTTTCTCCAACAGTGTTGACCAATGAAGACGTTTCTTCTCAGACCAGTATAGCTACCCCTTCAGCTCAAATCTATTAGGAACGAGTTTCCTAATGCACAGCGGAATCGTGGTGGGTTGGCCCAGTGTACAACAAATATTTTATAACATATTTAAACTACCTTTAAATATGCGGATCTATTAATATACTTACATTAGTCATAAGCAACTAAATGGAAAACATACCTCTTCATGCCTATCAACTGTCCTTGCTATCTTTTCGTAATTTGAACGAACTTCATATCCAAGCTGCTCCTAGGTACTCAGACAAATATCGTCCACAACGTACTCTACTCCTCAAGAAGTGCGTGGGCACTTAAAGAATAAAGGATGGTTAATTTCTAATTCTACTTGATTTACTCAACACATGAGATCAAGAGAATAATGCCTGAAATTGGTTTTGTATCTTTTTCAGGGAGAGATAGAAAAGCAACGTTCTTTTTCACAGAGCGAATGATTCTCTTGAATATTTTCTGATAAATCTGTAAAATATTTAAATTTAAAAAATAATTATGTAACCAATTTAAAATTTATCTTTTAATTAATTAATTATCTTATAAATGAATATATCCAAAAACTAATTTTTTAATTTTCCATTAATTAATTAATTAATTAAATAAAATAAAAAAATCTATCCCTGAAAATTATGCAGTACACGCCACACACAGTCCATGGACTGTGTGAGGTCATCTACCACCCTATATTTTAGGAATATTTGATTTTTCTATTTTTATTTAATTATTTATGAAAACTACTTTGTCAGATAAAAATCTAACAACCTGATAACTAATTTAAATTTGAATTAAATATCTTTTTAACTAATTATCAAATATAATTAATTATTTCAATAAATATCAATCTTTTAAATTCAAATCTAATTTGAACTTATCAGATTATTATCTCCCACTCAAATAAATATATTTAATTAATGTTGACCAAAGATTTGGCCAACTGACACGGAGTCAAAATGTGATTGATGTGAATGAATGTATAGAGAAGAACGTAATGACAAAAGCAAACAAAACACAGTGATTTATAGTGGTTCGGCCCCAGGATCTGGTAATGACCTACGTCCACTTAGACTGATATTGATATAAGAATCAGAAGAGTGATCAAAGAACTAGGGTTCAATGAGTTTCACTAACCTCTCAAGAACAATACAAGTTTACTAAGAGAATTATTATAGTTTCGAATGATTCAAAAGCCAAAAGTCCCCTCCCTTGAGCAATCTCTTGCTATTTATAGGCTCAAGGAGGGTTACAAAAGATTGTTACAGATATTCTTTCCTGAATAATCGGATATCCAGAAGATTGTATGAGAAAAATTCAGGATTCATAAAGATCTTCCCATAAATGTTGCCTTGTACACGGAACCATCGACCAGACTGGTCGCGGGTAAGACAGGCTTACCCTGCTTCTACTGTGTCTTCTGGTCGATACTCTAGCTGACGCTTTCAGGTGTCAGTCACGTGTCCAGAGATTACTTGCCACATCACCAATGCTAATTTATTGGATAAAATTTGCCCCCCAAAGTTTATTTACTACGAACAGTAAATAAACTTTTGAACGAACGACTCTTCGGTAACCCCACATGACGTGTTAGAACCCTTCGTGTGTTCTTGAAAAAAGCAACCCACTTCTGTCTAATCATGCCTTTTCAGTTCCCCAGAAACGACTTCGGCGGCCATCCCGTTTCCCCATACTTTGAAAAAGGAAAACTAATGATTACACTTTTTTAATATCAGAGACAAACTTATATAAGACCGTCGAAGCATCCTCTTTCTTTTTACGCATGCCATTGTCTTTGCAGAAAACCCTAAAAACCAGAGCTTTAAACTTCTCCGGAGACCGTTTTCCTGCACTTCCAAGACTCAGACCGTGGGCTCCTTACTCTCCGAAGACCTTTCTTCCACCTCCACGATCACTCTTCTTGGTAAGTTTTCGAAACCCCATGCTTCTAATTTCTCGTGGTGCATGCTTCTGATGGTGGACTATTTAAGTTTTTCCATTTCTGGTTTAAGGTGCTTGTAGACAGAATGTTTTGTAGGCAAAGTAGAGTTACGAGTTAGTTTAAAATCCAGGATCATGTTTTTTAGGACGTAAAATCGAAGTAAATTTTCGATCTTTAAGCCAGTTGAAAAATAAATTTTTCCCGCCCTAAGGGGAGTTGAAAAAGCTTTTCTAGAAAAACTTTTTTACTTTCAACCGTTGATCCGTTTTTCAAACTGTTCGTGTAGAAAGATTTAGCTTTTTGTTAGAATGCTGTTGTATAAAAGCCTAACTTTTATACTCGACCAGCGTTATTCTAAAAAGCCTTTTAAAGTTCTATATCCTCACCTCCCCATTCTTCTGTTTGCAGACTTTAATGCCAGATTTTTGGGGAGGTGAAAGACCCATCGAAGACGACCTTCTCGCCCAGCTGCTCGATGGAGAAGAACAACCAGCTGACCGCATCCACGAGATTCCTTTCTCGCGATCCTCTTCCAGACCCCATTCTTCCTCTCCAATGGCCTGCTCCAAGTCTACTGGGAAGAAAAGACCTGAGTCCGAAGACAACCCAAATTCTCCTGCCCAGCCTGATTCGCAGGCTAGGGTTCCCTCGACCAGTGGTCAAGAAAATCTCGTTCCTGACCCTAATATCCAAACTAGGGCCCGAACTCGTCATCGGAATCCGCCTGATGTCGAGTGGTATACTTCCCCAGCCAGTCTAGTGACCCCTCGAATGGTCGCTAACTGCTTCAGGAAATTTCCCCTCATGGGGGTTACTATTATACGTCCTACCGCAGACCAGAGGGCTAACCTCCCAGGAGGTGCCAACAGCGCCTGGTCCCGGTATCATATTGAGGCGGGAGCTTACCTCCCTCTTCATCCCTTTTTTGTGGGGGTGGCTAATTATTTTGGTGTCGCCCTCTTCCAAATAACTCCAAATGGATATAGGATGCTGGCCGCACTCTATATTCTGTATAAACTTAACAAATGGCCAGAACCTTCGCCCCACGAGGTCAACTATCTTTTTGACCTTAAATCTAACCCACAGCACAACGGGACGGGCTTCTTCCACTTCTGCCACCAAGAGACCGGCCGGACGTTCTTGAGTGGCACCACCCATATATCAAACGTGGGGCATTACAATAAGGAGTATTTCCTTACTCCAGACATAACCAGCAACAATTTAGCCTTCGCACGAGGAGGTAAGAGCTTGCCTTTGATTGGTCGATACTTTAATCTAAGGTGTCTCCTTTCATTTTTCTCAAACTTTAATCTGTTTTTCAGGCCCTTGGTTACGTCCGACCCCAACACCAGACATGGTGTTGAGGTCCAACACTCTGGCCAGGATGTCTGACGCAGCAAAAAGTGTCAAGACCCTGATAACTGAAACAAACTTGAGGCTGTCTGGCCTCCTGGCTCCTCGCCATGAAAATAGAGGGTCCGTGGTGGACGAAGCCACTGCCGAGGGGGTTCCAGAGCAGCAACCCCCTGTGCCTCCTCGGAGGAGGAGGCCAACGCGGGTTACAATCAGGGAACCCACGAGTAGCCCTTCCGCAGAAAGGCCTTCTGCTCCCCAAGGCAAGGGGAAAGAAAAGGCCAAAGAGCCTATTGTTGACTTGGGAGAATCTTCTGACGATAATGGTAAAGTTATTTCGCTTTTAAATGGTTTTCCAATTCCCTATCACTTGTTTGACGGGGATGGTAACTTTACATATGCTCCAAATCTAGGGCAAGACTTCTTCATGCCAGATAATGAGTATATGACTATTAGAGTCAATAGTGTAGCGACCAGTAGTTGTAGCTCGGGTATTTACTTTGTTACCTTCTTTCAGTTGTCTAACATACTTTCACCTGCCTCCTTTCTTATTAACTTGCTATGTTTATCTACATGCAGATATGTCAACTCCCAACATCTTCGACATGTACCAGGCCGAGGATGAAGAGGAAATTCCTCAACTCCAAAGGAAGCCTAAGAAGAGAACTGGTGAATCCAGCCGAGGCCCTCCAGCCAAGAAGGGTCGAACAGAAGACCTTCCTCAGGACGCGCCAACTGGGCAAAGTCCTGCGCCAACAGGGAAAACTTCTACCCTTCCTCCAGCTCTTTCCGAGCAGTAGACTCCCCCTGCCCCGTCGAAACCTCCAGCCGTGCCTGCCGGAGAGCAGCTTACTCGTGAAGAAGCTCTTGGGGCCAGACTCATGAGCCGTGCCATTCGATCTGCCAGGGACCGTCTCGATCGCATCGGCAAAGGCGACCGTGTTAGAGCTGCAATGGTCGAAGCTGAAGAACTGCCAGTCGACCAGATCCTGAACAGGGCTTTGAACGAAATCTCCAGCGTAAGTACTTCTTTATATTTCAAGCTTTTAGTCTTTTAGTCCTCATGATAAGTTCTAACTCCTTTTTGCTTTATTTACAGGCCTTGCTGTCTACCACTACTGCTCATACCCGAGCCCAGGCTTACCTCGAGCAGGCCAAGGCAAAAGCCATCGAGAGGTATCAGGTGAAGGCGGCCGAGGAGCTTTCGGCTGCTGAGGCTAGGTATGCCAAGGAGTTGGAGGCAATGGTCCAAGAGAGGGATGCGGCAGTGACTAAGCTGTCAGAGGCTGAAGCTGCGAAGAATGCAGCAGTCAAGTTGAGGCAGGAGTATCAAGATTTCAACCAAGCCCATCTTTGTGAAATCAAGCATTTGGGAGAGGTACTCAAGTCTAAGAATGAGGCTATTGTTACTCTCGGGGGCAAGGTGAAGCAGTTGGAGCTTGACAACTCCAAGAATCTGGAAAAGTACAAGAGGACGACACTCCGATGTTTCTACAATTTCTGGAAACATAATCAGGGTGCTGACTTTAGTTACCTTTCAGAGGAAGTCAGAACTGCTGAGTTGGCTCGATGCACTGCCCAACTGGCCGAAGAGGAGGCAAGAGCTGCAACCCCTGCCACTCCAAGCGTCGCTGGTGTGGAAGAAGAAGAAGTTGTCGACGACGCGACTAACCAAGATGCTGCCCAGGACCCTCCGGCCCCGAATGCCTCTTAAGATTTTTTCTTATATATTTTTTTTTTCTTTTTGGAAATACGACCCACGGGTCGTGATGTAAAGACAATAGTTTCTTTTTTAAACTTTGCTGCACGAGCAGTAAATCTTTTTTTCTTTTACTTGAACAGTTACATCCAAGCAGCGATGCTTGCGGTGTAAAAGCTTAAATCTTGATGCTATAACATTTTTACTTATTATAACATTTGTCCGAATGACCGAACTTAGCATAGTACTTTGGCATGATTTAACAAAACCTAAATTTTGAAAAATACTCTAAGTACTGTAGCATGCTTTCACTCATTTTGTTCATGTGTTTACATACCTTGAGAGTATGCTTTGCTATCGATGTGCCTTATATGCCCCCCAAGTGATCGAGAGCTTTTAGGTCCTTGGTCACTTGCCTTGACCATGGCCTGTTCGAACATTCCTGTTCGTGTAAAAAATGATACTTGTAATACAGCAAAACAACACACGTAATGAACAAATACTTGCAAATGTAAATTCACAAAGGTTGGCAAGAATGACTGGCTGCGCACAGTCCCTTATAATCTCGTATTAAAAAATGGACTAAACATGTCTTTACGAGTGATTCTATAATAGAACCTTACATATACGAGCAGTTAGCCATACAGCGTGGCTAACCCTCTTTGCAAAACTTGTAAAAAAATTGAATTTTTTTACACAAGCCAGTCCTTTAAAAAGGATTGTTCATTGATAATACTTGCGCAGGTGTTCTCCATTCCAATAGCGTGGAACGAGATCTCCGTTTAAGCGTGCTAGTTTGTATGTGCCTGGGTGAAGGACTTCTTCAATCTAGTAAGGTCCTTCCAAATTAGGTCCGAGCACTCCAGCAGTGGGGTCGCGGGTATTTAAGAAAACTCGTCGTAGTACTAAGTCACCGACGTTGACTTTTCTTTCTTTAACTTTGGAGTTAAAGTACCGGGCGACTTTTTGCTGGTAAGCAGCAACTCGGAGTTGAGATTTCTCTCGCATTTCGTCGATTGTGTCCAGGGAGTCCATCATTAGCTGGTTGTTCTGATCTTGGTCGTAAGTTAAGCGCCGATGTGAGGAGGGATCTAATTCGACACGCAACATGGCCTCATATCCATAGGCCAAGGAAAATGGGGTATGGCCTGTTGCTGTTCGGTGGGACGTTCTATACGACCATAGGACTTCAGGCAGCTGCTCTGGCCACGCTCCTTTAGCTTCTTCAAGTCTTTTCTTCAGGGTGTCTTTAAGAGTTTTGTTCACGGCTTCGACTTGCCCATTCGCTTGGGAGTGTGCGACTGAAGAAAAGCTTTTAATAACTCCATGCCTTTCGCAGAAATCGGTGAATAAGTCGATGTCAAACTGGGTCCCGTTGTCTGAAACTATCTTCCTGGGCAGACCATACCGGCATACAATGTTCTTGATGACGAAGTCAAGAACTTTCTTGGTCGTGATGGTTGCGAGTGGTTCAGCTTCGGCCCATTTGGTGAAGTAATCAACTGCCACAACTGCGTACTTTACTCCGCCTTTCCCTGTAGGCAGGGATCCAGTCAAATCTATTCCCCATACTGCGAAAGGCCATGGGCTTTGCATCTGTTTTAGTTCATTTGGAGCTGCTCGTGGAATCTTGGAGAACCTTTGACATTTGTCGCATCTTCGCACATACTCCATCGAATCCTCGCTAATTGTTGGCCAGAAGTAGCCTTGCCTTAGAATCTTTTTCACCAAACTTTGCCCCCCAGCGTGATCCCCGCAAAAGCCTTCATGCACCTCTTTCATGAGCTCCTTAGCTTTTTCTGGTGTAACACACCTGAGTAGTGGCATTGAATATCCTCTTCGGTACATAACACCATCGACCAGTATGTACCTAGCAGCTCGCCTTTGCAGAGTCCTGGCTTTGTTTCTATCTGCTGGCAGTGTACCATTCGTCAGATACTCCTAGTAAGGTGCCATCCATGTATCTTCTAGATGAATCTCCATATTGGCTTCGGCCGCTTCTATGCTCGGCCTATTCAGTCTTTCTACTGGAACTATGTTCAAGGTGTCTGCATCCTTTGCGCTCGCGAGTTTAGCCAGGGCGTCCGCATTCGAATTCTGGTCTCGCGGAATTTGCTGGAGGGTGTACTTTGTAAACTGGGCTAGCAAATCCTTCGTTTTATTCAGGTAGGCCATCATCTTTAAGCCTCGTGCTTGATATTCTCCCAGGACTTGATTTACGACTAGCTGTGAGTCACTGTAAATATCAAGCGTCTTTATGCTCATATATTTGGCCATCCTTAATCCAGCGAGGAGTGCTTCGTATTCCGCTTCATTGTTTGATGCGGCGAAGTCGAACCTGATTGCGCAGTGAAATCGATGCCCTTCCAGCGTTATCAATATCACTCCCGCTCCAGCGTGGGATTCGTTGGATGAACCATCCGTGAATAGCTTCCACGAAGGAGTTTTGTCTTGAGGCATGGGCGCTTCAGGCTGTTCGCACTGCTCACTTTCTGGGAGTTCAGTGAACTCCGCAACAAGATCGGCCAAGACTTGTCCCTTTATTGCTGCTCGCGGTGAATAAGTTATATCGAACTGCCCTAGTTCGACTGCTCATTTTAACAATCGCCCAGCCGCCTCTGGTTTTTGGAGGACTTGCCGAAGGGGCTGGTCGGTTAGAACTGCGATAGGATGGGCTTGGAAGTAAGGACGCAACTTCCTGGAGGCTAGTATTAAGCAATATGCTAACCTTTCGATTGGCGGATATCATAATTCTGCACCGATTAGCCTTTTGCTGACATAGTAGAGTGCTTTCTGTACGCCTTCTTCTTCCCGTACAAGCACCGCACTAGCAGCAACTTCAGTAATCGCCAGATAAATAAATAAAGTTTCTCCTTCGATCGGTTTTGACAAGATGGGAGGTTGCACCATTTGAGCTTTCAAGGCCTGGAGTGCTTGCTCGCAGTCCCCCGTCCATTCAAACTTCTTATTGCCCCTGAGTAGATTGAAGAAAGGGACACATTTGTCAGTTGATTTCGAGATGAATCTACTCAGGGCAGCGATCCTTCCGGTCAAACTTTGTACATCCTTGATCTTCTCCGGTGACTTCATGTCGATCAGGGCTTTTATCTTGTCGGGGTTGGCCTCGATTCCCCTTGAATTTACTATAAACCCCAAAAACTTCCCTGATCCAACTCCAAAGGAACATTTGAGGGGATTCAACTTCATCTGGTACTTGTTTAACACATCAAAGCACTCTTGTAGATCCCTCACATGTCCTTCCGCCTTTTTAGACTTTACCAGCATGTCATCCACATATACCTCCATGTTTGCACCGATCAGCTCCTTAAACATGTGGTTGACTAGCCGTTGGTAAGTCACACCTGCGTTTTTCAGTCCGAAGGGCATGACTTTGTAACAGTATAAGCCCGTATCGGTCTGAAAGCTGGTGTGATCCTCATCAGGGGGATGCATGCTAATCTGGTTGTAGCCCGAATATGCATCCATGAACGAGAGGATCTCATGTCCTGCAGTAGCATCGACCAGCTGGTCGATTCTGGGGAGTGGGAAGCAGTCTTTTGGGCAGGCTTTATTGAGGTCTGTAAAATCCACTCAGGTCCGCCAATTTTCGTTAGGCTTGGGGACCAGCACCGGATTTGAGACCCACGATGGATAAAACGCCACTTTGATAAACCCATTCTCCTTAAGTCTTTCGACTTCTTCTTTCAAGGCTCTTGATCTATCTTTATTGAGCAACCTTCTCTTTTGTTGCACGGGTGGAAAAGTTTTGTCTATGGTCAAGACATGGCTGATTACTGCAGGATCTATCCCCACCATGTCTTTGTGCGACCAGGCGAAAACTTCCTGGTTCTTTCGCAAGAATTCCACCAGTGCATGCTTTGTGGTAGGCTCCAAGTTTTTCCCAACCTTCACGACTCTGGTCGAGTCTTTTTTGTCGAGTTGGACCTCCTCCAGGTCCTCGACAGGTCCAACATTCTCTTCAAAATCCCCAAAGCGAGGATCCAAATCTCCATCCTCACTTTGGGCAACACCCTATTTGGTGATTTCACCACCTGATTGGGCTTGCGTATCTACTGCCATTTGCAATCGGTCTGGAGTGGTGCTCCTCGACGTTCCACTTTTCACCTTTGTGATCGAGGCGTTGTAGCACTCCCTGGCTTCCCATTGGTTTCCTAAAACGCGTCCTACCCCTGCGTCCGTTGGGAACTTCATGGCTAGGTGCCACATAGAGATGACGGCCCGTAGATCAACCAGTATGGGCCTTCCGATAACGGCGTTGTACGCCGAAGGACAATCGACCACTACAAAAATGGCGAGTAATGTCCTTGTTGCAGGCGCTGTACCCATCATTACTGGAAGTTTGATCATTCCGGCTGGGGCGAGTCCTACTCCAGAGAAGCCATATATCGTCTGATTGCAGGGCTCCAAGTCCTTTACGGACAATTTCATGCGTTCCAGTGTTGACTTATACAGGATGTTCACTGAACTTCCTGTATCGACTAGTACCCTCTTTACCATCATATTGGCCATCTGGATGTCCACGACCAGCGGATCGGAATGTGGGAACCGGACGTGTTGGGCATCGCCATCAGAGAAGGTTATCTCACCTTCCTATGATCGAGCCTTTTTTGGTGCACGGTCCTCCACAGTCATCATCTCGATGTCCTGGTCGTGGCGCAGAGTCCGAGCATATCGTTCTCTGGCCTTTCCGCTATTTCCCGCGATGTGCGGGCCTCCACAAATGGTTAAGAGTGTTCCAGCCACGAGGGCAGGCTATAATGGTGGCGAGCGTTGGCGTGTGGACGCCTGCTCGTTGCCACCTGGAGCTTCTCGTTGGGAATTTCCCGAGGCCCGTACGTACCTCCTCAAGTGTCCTTGTCTAATAAGGAACTCGATTTCGTCTTTTAACTGGTTGCATTCGTTAGTGTCATGTCCGTAGTCGTTATGGTAACGACAGAACTTGGTAGTGTCTCTTTTCGAAATATCCTTTCGAATGGGTCCAGGTTTTTTGTAAGGCACACTAGAGCTTGTGGCCTGGTAAACCTCTCCCCGAGACTCAACGAGGGTAGTGTAGTTAGTGAACCTAGGTTCATAACGATTACCCTTGGCTCGTTTGTTGTCGGAGGTGGAAGGCTCGTTATACGGCCGTTTCCCACCATTCTTGCCATTACCGTTGCCGTTTCCGTTGCCTTTGCCGTTGCCATTAGGTTTGGAACCATTGGCGGCTTTGGCGGGTTCGGCGGCCTTCTTACCCTTGTTCGAGGGTTTTCCATCATCAGCAATGGCCTCTTCGAGCTTGATGTAACGATCAGCTCGGTCCAAGAACTCCTGGGTTGTTTTAACTCCTTCCTTTCGGAGAATTTTCCAGAGGGGAGAGCAACGTTTAACCCCTGCAGTAATGGCCATCATCTTGCCTTCGTCTCCGACTGTTTTTGCTCCAGCTGCCGCTCGCATAAAGTGCTGGACATAATCCTTCACTGACTCCCCGTCCTACTGGCGAATTTCAACTAGCTGGTTTGCTTCGGTTGGGTGCATACGACCCGCATAGAACTGTCCGTAGAACTCCCTTACGAACATTTCCCAGGAAACTATGCTTGCAGGCGGGAACTTAAAGAACCACTCCTGCTCTGCTTCAGAAAGTGTTGCAGGGAAGATCCTGCACCGAGCGTCTTCGGACACTTTCTGAATGTCCATCTGAATCTCAAACTTATTCACATGCGAGACTGGGTCCCCATATCCATCAAAGTTTGGGAGCGTAGGCATCTTGAATTTGCTGGGAGTTTCGGTGTTAGCTATCCTTTTGACGAAAGGAGTGCCTTTCCTCCTATCGTGGTCGATGTAAGAAGTCCTTCCTCCGAACAGTTGCTGAACAGCCTTGTTGAGTGCGTCTATCTGGGCCTGCACTACGGTAGGAATCACGGCGGCCTCTGTTGCTGGGGGGACGTTTTCACCGTGCCTCTCGCGGCGATCATTGAGTACATCTCTCAGGTCCTCTTCTCTTCTTTGCTGCTCGCTACCACCGAGCCGGTTGAAGACATTATTTTGTCTGGGCTGCCCCCCAGCATCCTGTCTATTTGGTTGGTCATCTTGAGGTACTTGGCTCCTGCTTTTACCTCTTTCTCCATTCCTCCCACCGGCATTTCCCTTGCCTGAGTCAGCCTCATTGTATCCGTGGCCATCTCTGAACCTTGACTGGCTATGGTGAGATCGACTGTTCCCCCGATGCCCGTTCCTGGCTGAACCATCCCGAGCGTTAGAGGGTGGTCTGCGCTGGTCGTGGTGTCCCCGTGCACCATCGTGCCGTGGGGGGCCCCGGACCGCAGAGCCTAACTCTGAGTCTCTCCTGTTGCCAGGAGGGTACCGACCTCTATTCGGTAGGTTCGGCCCATCATCCCCATGGCGTCTAGGGCTGCGAGGTTAATGCTCGGCCCTATTCTGCCTCTGTTGCGGGGGATGACCCCAAGCAGCTTGGGATGGTGGCTGCGCCTCAGGATCCTGTGGGACATCATCATGGGGCATCTGAGGCTGCTCGGGCCTATGCGGACTCGAAGGCTGAATCGGTGGGCTCGGATTAGGACCCCTCTGGGGTGGCCCATTCACCGGTTGGTCAGGCTGCGAGGCAGGTGCAGCCTGATTTCTAGCCAACAGCAAGGCCGCCTCCAGGGCTGCCATGGCTTCGCTCTGGCGGCGATCCACCTCCGCCTGTCTTTCGCTCAATTCCGCGCGCTGCCTTTCTATCTCCTGCTGCTGCCGCGCCATAACTTCAGCGGCAGTCTCCTGACTGGCTCTCAGATTAGCCAGCTCTTCTTGCAACGCGCCCAGAGTACTATTCAGCGTCGCATCATCCATTTCCTCCTCTTCAAAGTCCAGTTGTGGCTCATCCTCCGCCATGCTCGCAGGAGGAGGAGGAGGTGGCGGGTTTGACGGTGCAGCGGTGGCCGCCTGTCCAGTTTTCCTTCCTGCTTTTGCCATTAGTTTTCTTAACAGCAATAAATCAATCTGTCAATGAAAGCACTAGAATGTTGACCCAATATTTGGCCAATTGACACGGAGTCAAAATGTGATTGATGTGAATGAATGTATAGAGAAGAACGTAATGACAAAAGCAAACAAAACACAGTGATTTATAGTGGTTTGGCCCCAGGATCTTGTAATGACCTACGTCCACTTAGACTGATATTGATATAAGAATCAGAAGAGTGATCAAAGAACTAGGGTTCAATGAGTTTCACTAACCTCTCAAGAACAATACAAGTTTACTAAGAGAATTATTATAGTTTCGAATGATTCAAAAGCCAAAAGTCCCCTCCCTTGAGCTATCTCTTGCTATTTATAGGCTCAAGGAGGGTTACAAAAGATTATACAACTTTGGGATTCATAAAGATCTTCCCATAAATGTTGCCTTGTACACGGAACCATCGACCAGACTGGTCGCGGGTAAGACGGGCTTACCCTGCTTCTACTGTGTCTTCTGGTCGATACTCTAGCAGACGCTTCCAGGTGTCAGCCACGTGTCCAGAGATTACTTGCCACGTCACCAATGCTAATTTATTGGATAACAATTAATTCTACCAATTAATTAAAACCAATAATAATTTTGAAATTAAATATTTAATTTATTATAATTTCAAAAATTATAATTTATTAATTATTTAATATAATTTCGAGAATTAATTTAATTATTTAGCATAATTTTAAAAACTACAAAATAATTAAATATTAATTCATTTTGTTAATTACAACTAATTTGTAATTATCAACTCTGGCCTTGAATAGTATTGATAGAGCCAATGTGGGAACCTATGGACCTATAATTCCATGCTCCAATAAATTTCAGATTATTAATTAAACTCTTTAATTAAATACTTTTTATTTATTAATCTTATGATTATACCACTATAAATATGATACTGCACTCTTGTAATTATAGACATTTCATTTACTGAGTACTTTATAAAATAAAGCGTCCATTGATATAATCATTACATACAAATTAACCCTATAATAATGGTTCATAATTAATCGGGAATAAAATTACTGTTTTATTCTTTTAATTACATCTTGTTTCCTTAAGTATCATTGACTTTACTAGTGAAGGTTAATTCATAAGTAAATTATGAATTTAAGCTCAATAACCTTTTCAGTCCCAAAAGTCAACCCTTAAGAGAACCATTATTCAATCTCTTACGATAAGGTATAGATTTCATATCTGTATACTATGTTCCCAGCCATTTACATTAATGAGTTCCCAAAATAAAAGTTTCTAGCCTGATCATTCTCACAAACCCTAACGTGTGAATCAAAGAACTCTTATAACATAAATAGGAGTTCAATCGATATATTTAATTAATACTTCGAAATGGTATTTAACTAAGTATTAATAAACATATGTGGTCCAACTCTATATATTCTCTAATATATAAAGTACCTCAACTAAAGTGTCCTACTACACTAGTGATCCGGATCTAGATCACATGTATTCATAATACTAGTGGATCGTACATGCAGTAATTAATCTAAAGATTCAATAACTTTATATTACTGTGAACTATTCAAGTTTATTTATCTCAAACACAATCCACCAGTACCAATACATGTTTGAGATCACATATATGAACTTAGGAATTTATCTGATATTTACATAATATTATCACAAAATAATATAGTCCATAAAATATATGCATAACAAATTAAATTTATTTATTTATTTCTTAAAACAATGTCTACTACATATGCTTTCAGAGCACAATTCCCAACAAAATCAAATATGGTGGTTCCGTAGGCCCTTAGTATAGCCATGATCATAGCTCTCTTCATATCATAGCCCACAAACTTGATGGAAAAAATTATCTTCAGTGGGCTCAGCCGGTCAAACTCGACATTTGGGGGTGTGGGAAACATGGGTACATCATTGGTAATTTTCCTGCATCATCTTCCACTGAACCTAAGTACAAGGTATGGTGTGCTTAAAATTCTATATCTCTTGCATGGCTAATTTACATGATGGATAAAAATTTAGCCGCATATATTTATTCTTTAACACTTCTAAGGAAGTATAAGACACTACCCGAAAAATGTATTCTCACATTGGTAAAGCTTCTCATATTTTGTAAATTCTTACAAAGCATAAAGAAATAAAGCTTGGTTGTCAAACTATTACCCTATATTTTTCATAGTTACAAGATTTTTGGTAGGAACTCCATTTATATCTAGATAATGCACCACTTTGTGCAAACTGCAATACGGTCCAAAGATAGTAGTTGGTAAAAGAACGATTTTTTGAGTTTCTTACTAGGTTAAACAATAATCTTGATGAAGTCAAAGGGCGTCCGGTTGATCATTCCCCATTTCTTGACACTGAAGAAGATTTTTCTGAGGTCAGACGTGAAGAAGCACGTCATCGCATCAAGCTCAGTTGTAACGACCCAAATTCACTAATAAGGCTTAAGGGCCTTGATTAGTGTGCCGGGAGGGCATGATGGGAATTATGTGTGATTATTATGATTAAGATGCATGATTATGATTTTAAGCATGTTATATGACTATGTGAATTATATTATGTGATAATTATGATGTGTGAATTGTACCGCGTGGGTGCTGTGATACCAACGTGATGCACGTGCCGAGACGGTCCTAGAAAACTAGATAATGGTAACTGGTGATTTGGTAACCTGCGTAACTGTTAGTAACCATAGAGAGTAACATGTTTTATGGGGAAAGTGGTAGAATTGCAAAGCTGGTGAAAAGACAAGTATGGCCTTGAGGTTTAGTTAGGAAGGGGTATTAGTGGAAGGGTAGAATAGTCATTTGGTAGGATAAATGATCATTAGCTGAAGGAAAAATATCATATACGTATAACACTTGATGAATGGGCTTATGCTGAAATTGGGGGCCTAGAGGAAGAGCAAACCTAAGAAGAAGAAGAAGGAAGAAACTGAATTTAGCTTTTGGAAGAAGAATTTACGGGTGATTGAAGTTGTCAAGCAAGCTTAGATCAAGGATATTCAGAGGTAAGATCTTGATTATGATATATCCAAGTTTTAAGTCTGAAATTCTAGATAATGAATGTGAATTGAGGCAAGTTGGTGGCTGGTTTTATGTAATTTTAGAATTGGGAAATCAAGGGGGAAGGAGGTTTAGAGCTGGAGGTTGGACTCATCATTCAAGGTAAGGTCTTTGTGTGTTTATTAGGCTTGTTTCTGTTAAGGTATAGGGAGTTTGGAGTGTGGTTTGTGTTTGAGTTCAAGCTGTTCTTAATTTTCTGGTTTGAGTTGTTAAGTGTGAAATTCAAGAGTGAATTTTAGGATTGAAGGTGTGAGTGAGCTTGGGCATGATGTTTTTGGGTTGTTGTGAGGTTTATTGAGGGTTTAGAGTTGGTTTTGGGACTTAGGATGGAGTTTGGGGTGATTTGGAGAGGTTGGAGCTCGGGAAAATGCGAAGGAAAAACCCAGAATTCTGGGCTGCGAAGGCGTGCCGCGGCTTGGAGTCTCTGACTGATGGGTGCCGCGGCACAAGGAAGTGGTGCCGCAGCACAAGGCTAATTTCAGAGTGTCACTTTTGGCAATTTTTGGCCTTTGCTCCGGGGGTTCGGGGGGATGTCTCTGGGGTGTTGTTCTAAGGTTTTGGGGGTTCCGAGAGTGTGGGTTAGGTTCCGGGAAGGTAGTCTTGGATTGGTTAATGATAAAGAATATTATATTTGTGTTGTGACTAGGACTTTGGAGAGGCTCGGAGTAGAGGACCGTGCTTGTGGGTACGTGGCATCGGAAACCGGTGAATTGAAAGGTAAGAAAACTGCATCTGAATGTATGATTGTGATAGGACTAAGTGCTCCTGAGAGTTGTATTGTGTCATCGTTGGTATTATGCCAAGGGACACGTATAAGCGGTCTAAGAGTACCGTTCATGATTTTAGCGCACGGGGCGCGAATTGGCCATTGGAAGTCACAAACAATAGGTTAACAGAGGGAGCAGCCTGTGAGCGCTAGCCCTGGTTAACATCTGTGTTTTATGTATTTTGAGTTGAGATGCTTAGTATGTGATATACTTGAATGATGATATACCTGAATTTATGAGATGCTATATGAGTAATTGACTTGATTGCTAGTTGTTCATGCTCTGTTATTGCTGTGTTTTCTTGCTGGGCCTTGGCTCACGGGTGCTTCGTGGTGCAGGTAAGGGCAAGGGCAAGCTGGACCAGGCCTGAGGTGGAGAGCTCCGAGGTGTGATGTACATAGCCAGCCGTTCGATCACCATGGTCGAGGAGTGTGTCAGGACAGAGATTACCTAACTGCTCATTTTGCCTTAGTATGGATGTTAATGTATTTAAACTTTGTAAATTTTGTAAATGGCCTTTAAACTGTCATTTTTGGGATCCCATGTAACAAAACAATGTTTAGTAATGAGAACATAACTTTTGAGACCAAAACGCTTTTAACCCTAGTACCTCTACTGTTTCAGAACACGTTTTTACTTTTACGACTTGATTAGCAAGTCCGGCACTTTATAAACACACAGTGTAGCGGTCTTGGCTATCCAGGGCGTTATAACTTGGTATCAGAGCGTTCTAGGTTTATGGGTCCTGAAGACTGGCTGGGTATGTACATTCGCTGTGGGAGACAAGCTCAACTCAGGGTTTGGTAATTGTATATGCATGATTATGTGTTTAAATGATTTGAGTGAGATATGAATGTTGATATCTGTCTGATGAATAGGGAGCATGAGATCCTGATAGGGCCTGGCCCTTGACTATTGCATGATGTTATTGAGGCGTGCTTATTAGCATTGCTGTGTATGTGGATGAATGTCTGGATAAATTGTTATACTTGTTTGCTTGTGAATGATTGGAGTTTCGGTGGTGGATTATGGAGAGATTATTGCCCTGTCATCATAGCCTAATTGCCGAGTCGTTGTTTGCAGATTGACTTGAATAGATATGCGTTCAAGGAAATCCACACGACAAGCCGGCAGGTCTGGGGCTAGAGAGGATGACCAGGGCCCAACCCCTCCGCCAGTCCCTGAGAACTGGCAGCAGTTAATGGCAGAAATGCAAGCTAGGCTTCAGAGCCAAGATGAGTTGATCAGAATGTTGCAGCAAGCTCCATCTGGGAGTGTTGCCCCTGCTGGGCCACCGGCACTGGTACCTGTGGTACAGCCCGTTGATGTTGGCAATAAAGTGGAACCGTTGTATGAGCGGTTCAGAAAGCAGCAACCCCCGATCTTTGAGGGTGGACCAGATCCACTAAAAGTTGAGCAGTGGATGACCTTGATCACCACCATACTTGATTTTATGAAAGTAGAAGGACATGATAGGGTGGCCTGTGCCACTTATATGCTGAGAGAGGATGCCTTAATCTGGTGGGAGGTGGCGTCACAGACTAGAAATGTTGCTGCAATGACATGGGAGGAGTTTAAGGATTTGTTCAATCAGAAGTACTATAACGTTGCCGTCAGGGCAGCGAAGGTGAATGAGTTTGTGGGACTGGTTCAGGGCAGTATGACCGTTACAGAATATGCCTTGAAGTTTGACAGACTTGCAAAGTTCGCACCAGATCTTGTACCTACCGATGCGACCAGGTTAGACAGGTTTGTTAGAGGGCTAAATGTCATGATAGCCCGGGATGTAAGGATTACTACAGTTCCTGGAGTGACTACCTATGCCCAGGCTGTGGAAAGGGCTCTGACTGCTGAGGAAGCAGAGAATAGGATTTGGAGGGATAGTGCAGCAAGAAGGGAGGGCCGTAGGCCGGTGCCTCCATATTCAGGTTCTAGTAGAGGTGGAGGTATTAGTGATTTGAAGAGAAAGACTCCTGAAGCCCCAAATGCTCCTAGGTTTGATAGAGGAGGTCGGGGTACTCAGGGTGGCCGTCGGGGAGGCTGTGATTCGTGGAGGACTTACCCAGAATGCACGAGGTGCAGGAGACGCCATTTGGGCGAGTGTCAGGCTAAGGCCTGTTATGTATGCGGGGTGGTGGGACACCTCAGGAAAGATTGCCCAACAGTAAAGAAGGGCGAGGCAGGGAAGGTGGATAGCTTGACTCCAGCTCGAGTGTTCACTTTGACGCAGGCAGAGGCCGAGGCTAGTCCCTCGGTAGTGACAGGTCAGCTTTCTAGTGCTGGCACTTCTTTTACTGTTTTGATTGATTCTGGTGCTACGCATTCATTTGTATCTGATAGGGTGATTGATAGATTGTGTAGACCTAGTGAGTTTAGTGCTTCAGGGTTTGGGACTATATTGCCTATGGGAGAGCTGGTGGTGTCTAGGAGATGGGTTAGGGCACTGCCAGTGTTAGTTGACGGCAGAGAGTTGTTAGTAGACTTGATTGAGTTGAGTATGGAGGATTTTGACATGATTTTAGGTATGGATTGGCTGGTTAGATATGGAGCTACCATTGACTGTAGAAAGAAAATGGTGACTTTTGAGCCAGAGGGTGAGGATCCCTTCGTTTTTGTGGGAGCGTTGCGTGGACCCCGTGTACCCAAGATATCTGTGTTGAGAGCCAGAGATTTGCTACAGGGTGGATGTATAGGCTTCTTGGCTAGTGTGGTGGATACCACCAAGGTTTCACCAGTTGGACCGGAGGAGACTAGATTGGTTTGTGAGTTCTTGGATGTGTTCCCTGAGGATTTGCCTGGGTTGCTGCCGCGTAGGGAGATTGAGTTTGTTATTGAGTTGGCACCGGGGACAGAGCCAGTGTTGAGGGCACCGTACAGGATGGCACCAGCGGAACTGAAAGAGTTAAAGATACAACTGCAGGAACTTCTGGATATAGGGTTCATTAGACCTAGCTACTCGCCATGGGGTGCTCCAGTTTTATTTGTTAAGAAGAAGGATGGGACTCTGAGAATGTGTATTGACTATCGGGAATTGAATAAGCTAACTATTAAGAATAAGTATCCCCTACCGAGGATTGATGACTTGTTCGATCAGTTGCAGGATAAGATGGTGTTCTCAAAGATTGATCTTCGATCTGGTTATCACCAGCTGAGGATCAAGGATGAGGATATACCTAAGACAGCTTTCCGGACGCGGTATGGGCATTATGAGTTCTTGGTCATGTCTTTTGGTTTGACCAATGCCCCAGCAGCTTTTATGGACTTAATGAACAGAGTGTTCAAAGATTTTCTAGATCAGTTTGTTATAGTCTTCATTGATGACATCCTAGTGTACTCCAGTTCAGAAGCAGAGCACGAGTTTCATCTTCGATTGGTTCTTCAGAGGTTGAGGGAGCATCAATTATATGCTAAGTTTAAGAAGTGCGAGTTTTGGTTACCTGAAGTGACATTTCTTGGACACATTGTAGGTGCAGATGGGATTAAAGTGGATCCGTCTAAGATAGAGGCAGTTAGGGATTGGCCGAGGCCAAGGAACGCCTCAGAAGTGCGGAGTTTTCTTGGTTTGGCAGGCTACTACAGGCGGTTTGTAGAGGGCTTCTCGAAGATAGCAGCACCGATGACAGAATTGACAAGAAAGAATCTAAAGTTTATTTGGTCGGACAAGTGGGAGGGTAGTTTCCAAGAATTGAAGCGACGACTTATTACAGCGCCAGTGTTGAGTTTGCCTTCGGGGGAAGGGAAATTTGTGGTATACTGTGATGCGTCGAGGTTGGGTTTAGGCTGTGTGCTGATGCAGAATGAGAAGGTGATAGCTTATGCATCACGACAGCTGAAAGAGTATGAGCAGCGGTACCCTACTCATGATTTCGAGCTGGCAGCAGTGGCTTTTGCCCTGAAGATTTGGCGGCATTATCTTTATGGGGAGAAGTGTGAGGTGTACACCGACCATAAGAGCCTGAAATATTTCTTTACACAGAAGGACCTGAATATGAAACAGAGGCGTTGGCTGGAGCTGGTGAAAGATTATGATTGTGATATTCTTTACCATCCAGGAAAAGCCAATGTGGTGGCTGACGCATTGAGCCGCAGAGGTCCAGGTCAGTTGTATATCTCTGTTCAGATCTCAAGGGAGTTAGCAGATGAAATGGTTAGAGCGGGAATAGAATTGGTTGTGGGCCGATTGGCTAATATTACTCTACAGTCGGCCCTGCTAGAGCGGATCAGAGAGGGGCAGTTGACAGACGCTCAGTTACAGAGGGTTAGAGAGGATGTTTTAGCAGGAATAACTAAGGACTATTCTGTTTCAGAGGTTGGTTTACTTCGGTATCAGGGGCGGATTTGTGTTCCAGCTGACGAGGGGATCAGACGGGAGATACTAGATGAGTCTCATACGACACCGTACTCGCTTCATCCGGGTACCACAAAAATGTATCAGGATCTACGGACTTTGTATTGGTGGCCCAGGATGAAGAGGGATGTGGTAGAGTACGTTGTTAGATGCTTAACCTGTCAACAGGTGAAAGCTGAGCATCAGCGACCAGCAGGGTTGCTTCAGCCTTTGGGTATTCCTGAGTGGAAATGGGAGGATATTACTATGGATTTCGTAGGAGGTCTACCCAGGACAGTAGGGTTTCATGACTCAGTATGGGTGATAGTGGATAGATACACCAAGTCAGCCCATTTCCTTCCAGTGAGGTCAACTTATACTGTGGATCAGTACGCTGAGTTGTACGTGAAAGAGATCGTACGTCTCCATGGGGTTCCTAAGTCTATTGTGTCAGACCGGGATCCTATTTTCACTTCCAAGTTTTGGGGAGGTTTGCAGAAAGCTTTAGGAACTTAGTTGAAGTTCAGCACCGCCTTTCATCCTCAGACTGATGGACAGTCTGAAAGGACGATCCAAGTGCTGGAGGATATGCTCAGAGCTTGTGTGATTGACTTTGAGGGTTCGTGGAGTAAGTACCTTCCGTTGATTGAATTCTCGTACAACAATAGTTATCAGTCAACGATTGGAGTGGCTCCCTATGAGATGTTGTATGGGAGGAAGTGTAGATCGCCTATCCATTGGGATGAGATGGGTGAGAGGAGATACTTGGGGCCAGATATGGTTCAGAGGACAGGTGAGGCTATAGAGAAGATCTGAGCTAGGATGCTCGCATCTCAGAGTAGGCAGAAAAGCTACGCTGATCCTAAGCGTAGGGATGTGGAGTTTCAGGTTGGTGATCACGTCTTTCTTCGAGTTTCACCTCTGCGAGGGGTGAGGAGGTTTGGTAAGAAGGGCAAGCTGAGCCCTAGGTTCATTGGACCATTCGAGATCCTGGAAAGGATTGGTCAGGTGGCTTATAGGTTAGCCTTGCCGCCATCGTTGTCTGGAGTTCATGATGTGTTCCATGTCTCCATGCTTCAGAAGTATGTTTCAGATGTGACTCATGTACTGAGGCATGAAGATCTGGAGTTACAGGAAGATTCGGCTTATGATTAGCGACCAGTTCAGATCTTAGATCGGAAATACAAGGTGTTGCGAAATAAGACGATTCCTTTGGTTAAAGTGCTGTGGAGAAACAGTAAGGTCGAGGAGGCGACCTGGGAGCTTGAGACAGCTATGCGGGATCAGTATCCGGAGATGTTCAGGTAAATTTCGAGGACGAAATTCTCATTAGGAGGGGATAGTTGTAACGACCCAAATTCACTAATAAGGCTTAAGGGCCTTGATTAGTGTGTCGGGAGGGCATGATGGGAATTATGTGTGATTATTATGATTAAGATGCATGATTATGATTTTAAGCATGTTATATGACTATGTGAATTATATTATGTGATAATTATGATGTGTGAATTGTACCGCGTGGGTGTTGTGATACCAACGTGATGCACGTGCTGTGACGGTCCTAGAAAACTAGATAATGGTAACTGGTGATTTGGTAACCTGCGTAACTGTTAGTAACCATAGAGAGTAACAGGTTTTATGGGGAAAGTGGTAGAATTGCAAAGCTGGTGAAAAGACAAGTATGGCCTTGAGGTTTAGTCAGGAAGGGGTATTAGTGGAAGGGTAGAATATTCATTTGGTAGGATAAATGATCATTAGCTGAAGGAAAAATATCATATACGTATAACACTTGGAGAATGGGCTTATGCTGAAATTGGGGACCTAGAGGAAGAGCAAACCTAAGAAAAAGAAGAAGGAAGAAACTGAATTTAGCTTTTGGAAGAAGAATTTAAGGGTGATTGAAGTTGTCAAGCAAGCTTAGATCAAGGATATTCAGAGGTAAGATCTTGATTATGATATATCCAAGTTTTAAGTCTGAAATTCTAGATAATGAATGTGAATTGAGGCAAGTTGGTTGCTGGTTTTATGTAATTTCAGAATTGGGAAATCAAGGGGGAAGGAGGTTTAGAGCTGGAGGTTGGACTCATCATTCAAGGTAAGGTCTTTGTGTGTTTATTAGGCTTGTTTCTGTTAAGGTATAGGGAGTTTGGAGTGTGGTTTGTGTTTGAGTTCAAGCTGTTCTTAATTTTCTGGTTTGAGTTGTTAAGTGTGAAATTCAAGAGTGAATTTTAGGATTGAAGGTGTGAGTGAGCTTGGGCATGATGTTTTTGGGTTGTTGTGAGGTTTATTAAGGGTTTAGAGTTGGTTTTGGGACTTAGGATGGAGTTTGGGGTGATTTGGAGAGGTTGGAGCTCGGGAAAATGCGAAGGAAAAACCCAGAATTCTGGGCTACGAAGGCGTGCCGCGGCTTGGAGTCTCTGACTGATGGGTGCCACGGCACAAGGAAGTGGTGCCGCAGCACAAGGCTAATTTCAGAGTGTCACTTTTGGCAATTTTTGGCCTTTGCTCCGGGGGTTCGGGGGGATGTCTCCGGGGTGTTGTTCTAAGGTTTTGGGGGTTCCGAGAGTGTGGGTTAGGTTCCGGGAAGGTAGTCTTGGATTGGTTAATGATAAAGAATATTATATTTGTGTTGTGACTAGGACTTTGGAGAGGCTCGGAGTAGAGGACCGTGCTTGTGGCTACGTGGCATCGGAAACCGGTGAATTGAAAGGTAAGAAAACGGCATCCGAATGTATGATTGTGATGGGACTAAGTGCTCCCGAGAGTTGTATTATGTCATCGTTGGTATTATGCCAAGGGACACGTATAAGCGGTCTAAGAGTACCGTTCATGATTTTAGCGCACGGGGCGCGAATTGGCCATTGGAAGTCACAAACAATAGGTTAACAGAGGGAGCAGCCTGTGAGCGCTAGCCCTGGTTAACATCTGTGTTTTATGTATTTTGAGTTGAGATGCTTAGTATGTGATATACTTGAATGATGATATACCTGAATTTATGAGATGCTATATGAGTAATTGACTTGATTGCTAGTTGTTCATGCTCTGTTATTGCTGTGTTTTCTTGCTGGGCCTTGGCTCACGGGTGCTTCGTGGTGCAGGTAAGGGCAAGGGCAAGCTGGACCAGGCCTGAGGTGGAGAGCTCCGAGGTGTGATGTACATAGCCAGCCGTTCGATCACCATGGTCGAGGAGTGTGTCAGGACAGAGATTACCTAACTGCTCATTTTGCCTTAGTATGGCTGTTAATGTATTTAAACTTTGTAAATTTTGTAAATGGCCTTTAAACTGTCATTTTTGGGATCCCATGTAACAAAACAATGTTTAGTAATGAGAACATAACTTTTGAGACCAAAACGCTTTTAACCCTAGTACCTCTACTGTTTCAGAACACGTTTTTACTTTTACGACTTGATTAGCAAGTCCGGCACTTTATAAACACACAGTGTAGCGGTCTTGGCTATCCAGGGCGTTACATCAGTACTCCAGAATTGCAGCCCATTTAGAGCTTAACATTTTTCTCAAAGTCCAGCGCACCACCATTTGGCATAACCAACCCTGAACCTGCTAGCCCTAGAAAATCCAAACTTCGTGGTCATTATTCAAATGTTTCCACTAATTTACAGCTTTAATCATGGCATGATTACTAAAATTCCATCCCCTCACAACACATGCCCAAGGAAACTTACTTTTTCCAGCCAAAATTCACACTTCAAGAACATCGCGTCCAACTTCTTTTCTTGTAGCTGTTGCAGTACAAGTTCCAAGTATGTTGCATGCTCCTCCTTGATCCTCAAATATATAACGATGATGTCAATAAATATGATAAAGAAAATATCCAGGTACTCATTCAACAACCCATTCATTTGGTCCATAACTTGTACATTCCTGGGCAAAGTATACATAGCCACAACACGTTTAACAGGCTTTGGAGTTGCAATCGCCTCTTCGATTGTATTTAGTACATACTTGCCAATTTTTAATGTGACTCCTAGGTTCTCTATTAAAATTTGACCCCCGACTGGGAGGTCCTGCCTTCCTCTTCTTACTTCCACCATTGTTAAATCTTTGGCAAACTTGAGTGTTTGATCTTCTAGAATTTTGGTTAAACTCATGAGTTAACTTTCCCCTTAGTCAATTTTTCCTGGCTTGAAACTGTCCCTTGTTGTTGGGACTATACCTCATCTCCTCGATTTTCTAGGGTTCCTTTCTTTTTTATACTATCCATAAACCCTAGAAGATACCTCGCTCTACTACTTCTGCATAGGTTTCTAGGCCCGTTCTCCTAGTATCCACAAATTGTACAATGTCTTCCCTTAAGCCCATCATGAATCTTTGAATTTCGCTTGCCTTGATGCAGATCAAATCTAGCACGAATCTTGACAACTGGTTATACTTACTTACATACTCTTTCACATTCATCATTCCTGGTTTAATGTTGGAGAATTCAACAACCTTGTGGTCTATCACAGTCCGATTGTAATACTTGGAGTTAAATAGAACCAAAATCTCTTACCACTCCTTCTCAGCTACATTGTGATTTTTCTTTGCTGCGTTCAACCAGATGCGGGCCTCCTTCCTCAACATATATACAGTGCATACCACCTTCTCTCGTTCATAGATTTCGATGAAGCAGAAGATTCGGTCTAGTATGCTAATCCATTCCTCGTCCACCATAGGATCAATAGCTCCCTCAAAGATCATTGGGTTCTACTTACAAAATCTCATTGAGATAGGTTTTGGTCGAGCTGCTCTTGGTACTACTTCTTGGCGTGCTGGATATTTATGCCCTAATTAAAACCCAATTTCTTTGTAATATCATTTATTATCAATTAAAGAATAGAAATCATATTTTGACTAGGTCAATCCCTTTGCTCACATGATTTATTTTCATTAATATTTGTTTAATATAAACTTCTACAAAATCTCGAGCATATAGCTAATCATATTTATAGTGACATAATCACAGTGGAATATAAATATGATTATATGATCAAAATAAGTTAGTCCTAAGATTAGTTAGTGCACATGATTTACACCAACTTGCCAATCTATGATAAGTTCTACTTACACATCACAGTGTTATGTTCTTTCCAGAACATTAGCAAAATAGATAAGATCGGATGTATTTGTTACATCCGACTAGACCGATATTGACAGTAGATAGGATAAGTAAACATACCATTATTATCTCTTCTAGTTATATCATATAGTTGATGATAAGTCAATTCAATCTCAAATCTTAGTGGTTAGTATTATAACTGGTTGTATTATTTGAGTTCTTTGACTTGTTCGTTATCAGCTTACCGGACGGACTAGCCCATACTTACATCTTGGGAACTCCGTAGTATAATTGAGTGGGAGTGTTAGTCATAGATATGAACAACTATAGCTGCTGATGAAGAAGTGAAATGATGGTTTCATTTTAATTTGATTGAAGGTGCTAAATGACATAGATCACATTTCACTAATTAATATTAGTTTACGGAAATATCATTTACAAGGAACTAAGTGTTTTAAGGATAAAATACAATGAGGGGTAAAACAGTATTTTAGTCCCAACACATTGTTGACCATCTATAGAGGATTGAGTGATAATTATGGTTGTAACAATGGATAATTAATAACGTATCTATATTGCTTATAGAGTGTTCTATGAATTCAATAGTACATTCCCGAGTCTTAATTGTAGTCATGAGGAATTAATAAGTTAGTAAATTTATTTGTTAGATTTATGATAACTTATTGGAGCTTGATTTCATCGGCCCAGGGTCTCCACTATACCTTGGATAAAATCATCTAGATAGTCTCAATTAATTGATTTCATTATCAATTAGAATTATTAAAGTTGACCAGGTAAATTTTGGATAGTTTCAAATAGTTATGTAATTTTGAGAAGGAAAGGGTAATTAGGGCAGATTTATTAATTAATATAAATTGGTATCTAAATTAATAAATAAATATTAATCAAGGTTCAAATTATAAATAATTAATTTGATAAAGGATTTGAATAATTTTTAAATAATTAAATCAGTAGAAAATAATACATGCCTTGATTTTAAGTCCAACGGGCTTATATTCAAATTGGAAATTTCATGAGCCTAAAGCCCATGATAATTTCATCCTAGGGCTGATTATTGGCTATTATTTTAATGATTTTTTAATTAAATAAATGACCTAATTGAGTCTATAAAAGGAATGTTAAGTGAGAGTTGAAAGAAGATCACAGACACTGGTTTTCGAATAGGTTTTAGATTCTCTCTAAACATAAGTCATTTTCTAAGCCTTATTGTTATTTTCTCTTCTTCTCTTTGTATCTATCTCATGTGTTGAGAATTTCCAACTCTATTCTAGGTGATCCTAAGGATACTTTGGAAGATTATGAAGAAAATTGAAGATCGGTTCAGTTTCTTGGTAATACTCTGCGACAGAATGAATACAAGGGTTAGAGAAACTGAAGGAAGGACTCATTCATTCCGCTGCGTATAATGTAAGTATTCTTATCATAATTTCTTTTTGAATTCAATTTTAGAAACACGTTCTAGGTTCTCTCATATTAACTTGTTTAATATTAGTTATACATGAAAATAAATATAGATCCTATATAAGTTTTCCCAACAATTGGCCTCAGAGCCTTTGGTAATCTTTATTTTCATGCATGAGCATGTTAAAAAAAATTAGATTATTTGATGTGTTGGAATAATTAGATGGATTTTCATGTTTTTTATGAAGTATATTGATTTTATGTGATTATTAGCAATTTTTAGGTTATTTTGTTGTGTTTTCTATGTCATTAATTTTTATATAGTCTTTATTTTGTGTAAAACATGTTAAAAATTAATTAGAAAATGGTTTTGGTTTGAAAAATTGCACAAAAAATTATCCATAATTTTTTTGGCCTGGCTGCCATTGTCTGCACGCACCCGCGCACACCAGCGCGTGCACCTATGTGTGTCACCTAGCATTCCTTGCGCTCGTCCCTCGGCAGCCAATGCAAACCCACACGCGCGCACCTGCATGCACACCAGGCACCGTGAACAGTACCCGACACGTCATAAATTTCTTTTTTATTTTTTTAAATTTAAGAAATTAAAATGTGAAAATTGATTATTTATAATCAAAGCAAAGAATATGAGATTTGTTTTATCATTTAAAAATAATTTTTAAAATAAGATATTTTTTTGGGTTGAGATTTAAATAATTATATATTTTTACAAAGATTCAAATTAAAATTTAAAAATAGACTAACAACTTAATTTTAAATATTTTAATATATTAAAATATTAGAATTAAGACATCATATATTTAAGATATTCTCTTTTAAATACTTTTTATTTCTATTAAATCTTTATTTGAAAATATAAATATCTTTTTATTCTATAGTTTTTAATATTTAAATATTTTGAAATTTGTTAGTTATATATTTTCATGGATATTTGAATTTGGTTAACTCTTTTGAGATATTTTAGGGTTGTTATAACAATTAATATTTTATATATTTTTTTAAATGGTTAAAATATTTGCTTATTGTTCTAGCAACACAAGATATTTTTTGAAAACTAGTTAAGATATTGATTTTAAAGTTTAAAATTGATTAAATTTTGAAAAATATCATTTTTTCAACCAATTAATAAAATATTTTTTAATAAATGGGATTTAAATTAACTTTGGTTAATTGTTGATAAATGAAATTTAAATTAACAATTGTCAATTGTTGATTAATTTTAACTTAAATTGACTTATTTTTTGTAAAAATTTAATTAATTCGAATATTTGATAAATTGTAGAAAATTAATCTTCGTCTTTTTGCAAATGAAATAAATTGTGGTATTTTTGCATAAATTCATAGAATTGCTCATATAGTAACGTGATTAGGCCCATCCAATTATAACATGTCTGTTTGCACTATATGTGGTATTTTTGCAATTGGGCTTAGATGCATATAGTGACCCATATGTTTGCTAGATATATGGATTTTTTGCCATATAAAATATTCAAAAAATGATAGGTTTTATTTGGGCCCATTAGAAAATGTAAATTTTAAATTCCTCTCTTGTATGTGATTCCACTTGTGAAGGCCTATTTACTTTGCATGTCTATAGTGTGCCTAACCAATTAATAACAATTAATAAAATGAAGGTTTAGTTCCTGTCTTTTGGACCTTGTATGGAAGTTTGGGGGCCTTAGTAGTGGGAACGACATACTGAACCCAACCCTCCTCCATACAAGCCCAATTGTTAAGGCCCATTTACCTGAGTTGGAGTTAATTGTATAGGTTCATTATATTAGTAAACCTAAATATTGAATAGAAACAAATTAATTCTAAATTAATTGCATTTGTTTCAATGTGACACTTTCGAATTAATAGGAAATTATAGGACTTTGGTTTTAAAAATTTAATTTTCTCAATTTCTTGGAGAACCATAGTCAATAATTTTCTAAAAATAAATAATAAACATAGTATTTTTTATTTTATAATGAGGTTATTTTAAGAATTATATTCGATCTCCACCGTTGGTTTAACAACGTCAATATCATAGTGGGGCCTTGAGACACTTTGATTCGTCCCCTATGGAATGTGTTTATTAGTTATTTTGACAAGGTTATATTTCGAAAAGACACATAATTATAGGTCAGATTCTACTAGACTCACCCCTACGGTGGCTACTAAAATTAAATCTATTGATTATCGAAATCGTGGGTCTATCTCTAGAAACTCCAGACATCGTGGTCATTTTTCGAAGGTTTCCACTAATTCACAACTTCAATCATGGCGCGATTACTAAAATTTCGTCCCCTCACAACACGTGTCCAAGAAAACTTACTTTTTCCAGCCAAAATTCACACTTCAAGAACTTCACTTCCAACTTCTTTTCTTGTAGTTGTTGCAGTACAAGTTCCAAGTATGTTGCATGCTCCTCCTTGCTCCTCGAATATATAAGGACGATGTCAATAAATATGATAAAGAAGTTATCCAGGTACTCATTCAACAACCCATTCATTAGGTCCTGAACTTGTACATTCCTGAGCAATGTATCTGTAGCCACAACATGTTTAACAAGCTTTAGATTTGTAATCGCCCGAATGGCTTCGATTGTATTTAGTACAGACATGCTAGTTTTTAATGAGACACCTAGGTTCTTTATTAAAATTTGACCCCCGACTGGGAGGTCCTGCCTTCCTCTTGTTACTTCCACCATTGTTAAATCTTTGGCAACCTTGAGTGTTTGATCTTCTAGAATTTTGGTTAAACACGGGAGTTAACTTTCCCCTTAGTAAAATTTTGTTGGCCTGAAACTGTCCCTTGTTGTTGGGACTATACCTCATCTCCTCGATTTTCTAGGGTTCCTTTCTTTCGTATACTATCCATGAATCCTGGAAGATACCTCTCTCTACTACTTCCGTGTTGGTTTCCAGGCCCGTTCTCTTAGTATCCACAAATTGTACAATGTCCCCCCTTAAGCCCTTCATGAATCTTTGAATTTTGCTTGTCTCGATACTGATCAAATCTAGCATGAATCTTGACATCTGGTTATACTTACTAACATACTCTTTCACATTCATCATTCCTTGTTTCATGTTGGAGAATTCAACAACCTTGTGGTTTACCACAGTCCGACTATACTACTTGGAGTTAAATAGAACCAAAATCTCATACCACTCCTTCTCAACTACATTGTGATTTTTCTTTCTATGTTCCACCAGATGCAGGCCTCCTTCCTCAACATATATATAGCGCATAAAAAATTCTCTCGTTCATAGATTTAGATGAAGTAGAAGATTCATTCCAGTATGCTAATCCATTCCTCGTCCACCATAGGATCAATAGCTCTTGCAAAGATCATTGGGTTCTACTTATAGAATCTCTTTTACATAGGTTTTGGTCGAGCTGCTATTGGTACTACTGCTTGGCGTGTTGGGGTTTTATGCCCTAATTAAAACCAAATTTCTTTGTAATCTCATTTATTATAAATAAAAGAATCGAAATTATTTTTTTACTTGGTCAATCACTTTGCTCACATGTTTTATTTTCATTATTATTTGTTTAATAGAAACTTCTATAAAATCTCGAGCATATAGCTAATCATATTTATAGTGACCTAATCATAGTGGAATATAAATATGATTATATGATCAAAATAAGTTAGTCCTAAGATTAGTTAGTGCACATGATTTACACCGACTTGCCAATCTATGATAAGTTCTACTTACACATCACAGTGTTATGTTCTTTCCAGAACATTAGCAAAGTAGATTAGATCAGATGTAATTGTTACATCAGACTAGACCAATATTGACAGTAGATAGGATAAGTAAACATACCATTATTATCTGTTCTAGTCATATCATATAGTTGACCATAAGTCAATTCAATCTCAATTCTTAGTGGTTAGTATTTTAACTGATTGTATTATTTGAGTTCTTTGACTTGTTCGTTATCAGCTTACCCGACGGACTAGCCCATACTTACATCTTGGGAACTCAGTAGTATAATTGAGTGAAAGTGCTAATCATAGATATGAACATATATAGCTTCTGATGAAGAAGTGAAACGATGGTTTCATTTTAGTTTGGTTAAAGGTTCTAAATGACATAGATCTCATTTCAGTAATTAATATTAGTTTACTGAAATATCATTTACAAGGAACTAAGTGTTTTAAGGATAAAATACAATGAGGGGTAAAACAGTATTTTAGTCCGAACTCATTGTAGACCATCTATAGAGGATTGATTGACAATTATGGTTGTAACAATGGATAATTAATAACGTATCTATATTGCTTATAGAGGATTCTATGAATTCAATAATGCAATTCTGAGTCTTTAGTGGAATCACGAGGAATTAATAAGTTAGTAAATTTATTTGTTAGATTTATGATAAATTATTGGAGTTTGATTTCATAGGTCCATGGTCCCCACTGTACCTTGGATAAATCATCTAGATAGTCTCAATTAATTGATTTAATTATCAATTAGAATTATCAAAGTTTAGCAACTCAATTTTATGATAGTTTCACAAAGTTATGTAATTTTGAGAAGAAAAGAGAAATTAGAGCACATTTATTAATTAAGATAAATTGATATCTAAATTAATAAATAATTTTAAATCAATGTTCAAATTATAAATAATTAATTTGATAAATGATTTGAATAATGATTTAATTAATTAAATAAATAGAAAATAATACATGCCTTGATTTTAAGTCCAACGGGCTTATAATCATATTAGAAATTTTATGAACCTAAAGCCCATGATAATTTCGACCTATGGCTGATTATTGGCTATTATTTTAATGATTTTTTAATTAAATAAATGACCTAATTGAGTCTATAAAAGGAATGTTATGTGAGAGTTGAAAGAAGATCATAGACATTGGTTTTCGGATAGGTTTTAGATTCTCTCTAAACATAAGTCATTTTCTAAGCCTTATTGTTCTTTTCTCTTCTTCTCTTTGTATCTATCTCATGTTATGAAAATTTCCCACTCTATTCTAGGTGATCCTAAGGATACTTTGGAAGGCTGTGAAGAAAATTGAAGATCCGTTCAGTTTCTTGGTAATACTCTGCGACAGAAAGGATACAAGGGCTAGAGAAACTGAAGGAATGACTCATTCATTCCGCTACGTATAATGTAAGTATTCTTATCATTATTTCTCTTTGAATTCATTTTTAGAAACATGTCCTATGTTGTCACATATTAACTTTTTTAATATTAGATCTACATGAAAATAAATAAATATCATGTATAAGTTTTCCCAACATGGCGTGCTTCAGCATCCACCTGTCTATTCCTGTCTTGCTCCCGTTGAGTTTCACAATAAACAATTAGTTAATATATTAATTAAGTAAACCAAACACATCACACACAACACAACAATCAATAATTTAGAACAGAAAATAGCAACTTTACTGCATAATATTGTCAAAATTATACAAGTTTTAAGTTTAGGCTCGGTCATCCTATGAGAATTACAAAATGAATGCTAGGTTATAGGTTAGGTTGAGCTTAGTTATCGTAAGGGTTTACAAAACTTAGCCCTAGTATATGGGTTCAGTATCTCCTGTTCAACTCAATATACCACTAATCCAAAATATACACTTATTGTGGTTACTATCCAAGAGTACACAAGTCTAACTATATACTTAGTATATGTTATCTATATAGGAGTCAAGTCTCCTCGTCTGGGCCTTCCTCCAGGTCCTCCTCTGTGTCCTCCTTTGGGTTCTCTACCTTTGGATCCTAATCCATCAGTTCCCCGTAACGTGCTGCTGCTGGCGCCTTCTCTCGAGCTGCCCTCCGGACTGCTTCCTCTGCTAACCATGGTTTGTGTGCTCCCAAATCCCTCGGATAGTCCAAATACCACCTCAATCGACCATTAACAAGTTCGTAGGCGAATGTAATGGAAATTTGGAACTCGACCCATGAGACGGTGAATGGTACCATATTCTAGACATGAAACCATTGAAAACTTTGCCTCGAAAACGAGTGTTGGCCAATCTCACCCGGAACATAGGGCGAGTATTGACCACACCAAAGATATGATCTATGTCGTATGTCCAAGCCCATACGTCAAACGAATCAGGATCTACTCTAACAAACTGATACGACCCAATCCTATGAAATGACTCATAAATAGTGATCCTCTAATCTAAGGTATAATCTATTGGAGGGTTGACTATGATAGGGTGTATTACTTCTGGTTGCTCTGCCATCTCAACCTTAAATTTAGAGCAATTTAGGTGAGTAAAAGAGAAATAAACTACTAAAACAAATTTAAAGATAATACTTACAACGAGTGTTGGTCTATCTTGAAAAATATACTTGTGGGTTTTTCCACAGAATTGGCTTAACTCGAGTTATGATACCACTTGTAACGACCCAAAAATACCAACCAAAAACATTGCAAAATATAAAAAAATTTCAATAAATGTAATGTCTCAGAAATCCATATAAAAAAAAACTTTTAAAAGAAATATGTGATCACACTTAAAATATTTACAATCAACATTTTAAGTCTTGATGTGACCAAAAAGAGTGTTAAACTCAAAATGACATTTCTCCCCATGGTCATGCCACATGTACATCCTACGAGGAGCCTCCAGAGCTCATTTTCCCAATTTTTCCTTGCACTTACCTACACATGAAACAACTAGGTATGTGATAACGCTTAGTTAGATCAATCTTATAACACAAAAGAAGAACAAAAAAGAAAAGGTCAATAATCTAGTCACTACCTAGCATCTAATAACATATTGTTGACAGCTAGGAAATAAACATTACCAAGTCTCAAACGTTTCCCATAATTTTTTCAATTTTCTAGTCTATTGGAATTCCTCTATATTGTATATATTTTGTATTAAAGAAGGTCTAAGATGAAATACTGTCTATAAACCATGTTTCTATATTGTAAAAATACCCATAAATAAGAAATACTTTTTCTCCTCACAAATTTAGATGGTATCAGAGTCGTCAGCTCTTCTCAGTGTCTGGTGCTATCCCATCTTCTCAGGCGAAATCCGAAGGTTCTCCTTTCAGTCCGGCGACACCCCATCTTCTTAGGCAACGTCCCAAGTCCTCAAACCAGTTCCTATCAATAGTCTGGCACTTCCAAGCACCTGCCCCTTCATTTTTCCTAAGCTGCTGACAGGTTAAACACTTGGCCACGTATTCAACTACGTCCTTCTTCATCCCAGGCCACCAATATAAAGTCCATAGAACCTTATACATCTTCGGGGTGCCTGTACGGAGTGAGTATGATGTAGTATGGGATTCATCAAGTATCTCTCGTCTAATACCCATATCCATTGGAACACAAATCTGATCTTTGTACCGTAGTAGACCTATATTTGAAATGGAATAATCCTTAGCCACTCCAGCTAGGATATTCCCTCTAACCTCCTACAATTGCACGTCATCCAGCTGTCCCTCTATTATCCTCTCTAGGAGGGTACATTGTAATGTAATATTGGCCAACCGGTCCACAACCAATTCTATCCTTGCTCTAGCCATCTCTTCTGATAACTCCTTTGATATCTGTTTAGAACTAAACAACTGTCTCATGCCTCTCTGGCTCAACGCATCTGCCACTACTTTGGCTTTTCTTGGGTGGTAAAGGATATCACAGTCATAGTCCTTCACCAATTCCAGCCAACATCTTTGTATCGTGTTTAAGTCCTTTTGAGTATAGAAATACTTCAAACTCTTATGGTCAGTGTATATCTTGCACTTCTCCCCATACAGATAATGTCGCCATACTTTCAGTGCGAACACTAACGCTGCTAACTCCAAGTCATGGGTAGGGTACCGCAGGTCATAATCCTTAGCTGTCACGACATATAGGCAATAACCTTCTCATTCTGCATCAACACGCACTCCAACCCCAGTCTCGATGCGTAATAGTATACTACAAACTTTCCTCCCTCTGATGGAAGACTCAACACAGGAGCAGTAATCAATTGTCGCTTCAGTTCCTTGAAGTTACCCTCGCACTTGTCTAACCTAGTCAACTTTAGATTCTTTCGTGTCGATTCAGTCAACGGTGTGGCAATCTTTGAGAACCCTTCCACGAACCGCCTGTAATATCCTGCTAATCCAAGGAAACTCCTAACCTCTGAGGCGTCCCTTGGCCTCGGCCAATCCCTAACTGCCTCTACCTTGGCTGAATCTACCTTAATCCCATCTCTGCTAACAATGTGTCGAAGGAATGTCACTTTTGGTCGCCAGAACTCGTACTTCTTAAACTTAGCATATAACCGATGCTCTCTCAATCTGTGTAATACCTATCAGAGATGCTGCTCATGCTCTGCCTCTAAATTGGAGCAAACTAAGATGTCATGAATGAAGACAATCACAAAATGATCCAAGAAATTATTGAACACCATGTTCATCAGATCCATAAATGCTGCTGGGGCATTTGTCAAACCGAATGACATGACCAAGAATTCATAATGCCCATACCTCATACAGATGGCCATCTTCGAAATATCCTTGTCCTTGATCCTCAGCTGGTGATAACAATATGAAAGATCAATCGTCGAGAATACCGTCATTCCCTGTAGCTGATCAAACAGGTCATCGATCCTTGGTAAGGGATACTTTTTCTTGATGGTCAACTTGTTCTACTCCTTTTAGTCTTTACACATTCTGAGAGTCCCATCCTTCTTCTTCACAAATAAAATTGGAGCTCCCCATGGCCAGAAGCTAGGTCTAACAAATCCCAAGTCTAGAAGCTATTACAACTGTATCTTAAACTCTTCAAGCTCTGCTAGAGCCATCCTATATTGTGCCCTCGACACTGGCTCTGTACCTGGCGCCAACTCAATGACGAACTGAATCTCCCTATGCGGCGGATCCTAGTAAGTCCTCAGGAAACACGTCCAAGAACTTGCATACTAGTCTAGTCTCTCCTAGCCCCACTGGCGTAACCCTAGTGGTATCCACCACACTAGCTAGAAAGCATGTACAACCTCCTTGTAATAGGTCCCTAGCCCTCAACGCCGATATCATAGGAATGCGGGGTCCATCCATAGCACCCACAAAAACAATGGGGTCCTTACCCTCAGGCTCAAAAGTCACCATCTTCTTCCTGCAATCTATAGTAGCCATGTATCTGACTAGCCAATCCATTCCCAAAATCATGTCAAATCATCCATACCCAACTCAATCAAATCTATTGATAGTTCCCTACTTTCCACCATCACTGGCAGTGCTCTAATCCATGTCCTAGAATCTACCACCTCCCTTGTAGGTAGTATAGTCCCAAACCCCGCAGTATAGTACTCACTATAATGCAAGTCATATCAAATCATCCATACCCAACTCAATCAAATCTATTGACAGTTCCCTATTTTCCACCATCACTGGCAGTGCTCTAATCCACCATCACTTGGGTGATGCTTGTAAATAAACTCTGATTTTGTCGTCTAGTCGACTTGGTTTAGCTAATATGTTGTAAACATTTCTAAACTATATTTTGGGATCCCAAGTGTAAACCTTTTATGATTTTCTATGGAAATTACTATTTCTAAGGTTTTTCCTCTATTTATAGCTTAATTACACTGTTTGATCTAAAACCTCGATTAGCGAGATGAAAGCACGTTTTTAAACTCACTTAGTAACGGCTCTAAGGAGGTAGGGCGTTACAACTTGGTATCAGAGCGAGCCAAGGTTATTGGTTCTGGAGATTGACCGAACATGTACACACGCAGTCAGTGACAGGCTTAACTCAGGGTTGGTTGGTAAGATTGGTTAATATGTCTGAATATGTATTTGAATGCCCTGTTTGCCTGCTTATTTTATATATGGAGCATGATGAATGAATTAACATATGCATGAGATACTGATAGGGTCTGGCCCTTGATTATTTCATGAAGAGATTGAAGTGTGCTGAATAGCATTGCTAATGCATGTGGATGAATATTGGGATAATGGTTTGCATACCGAGTGTGTGTGGTTAACTGCCTAAATTGAATCCATATGTAATATCTGTTTATTGGCTTGTAGGAGGCATAATGAAACATGAGTATACTTATTTGTGGTATAATTGGGTAGCTAAATTTTTGGTATTGTGGATTTGGCTTAATATGCTTTTATGTGTGTATGAATATTGTGATTTTTGGACCTGGATGTGGTTTGGTTCGGAGTGTGAACCTCAAGGTAGAGAAGTTTAGTCAGCAGTGGCGGATGAACTCAGATGTTTGCATCCGGGATGGTTAAGTAGACCTGGCATCGTAATACAGGAGAGTTGCAGATGATAATTGGGGTTGGAAATTTCCATCTACACTGAAAGTCCGGAGATGTCCGCTAGCATATGAGTAGATGGTATTGGTACAGTATAAGGTTACAGACGAATAAAGAATAGTAACTGGAAGACTTAAGAGGCGTTAACCTCTGGTTGGTGAGGAAAGTTTGGGTTGCCTAGGAATTGTTTAGTGAATGGACAAAGCTAACTTCATTCTTGGTTATATGGAGGTGAAAGGTCATAACTAAAGGATTGTGCTAAGTACTTGTGACAGGAGGACACTAGAAAGTGGTGTTCAGGTTGAGATATTGGCATGATGGGTTGGAAAGAACTCAAATGGGGATTCGATAAAAGATGTTATAAAGACGAGGAGATTAATAAATCTATGAGCTTGATTTGAAATGATAAGACAATGACAACCTGTGTTAGTGAGTGTTAGGAGTTGGGTACCTTACTTTGGAAATTTATGCAAGTGGTGGTGGTTGGAAATAATGACCCATGTAAGGATTAAATTCTAGAATGGTTCAGGGTGACAGGACCACTCCAGTGTATTAGATCTTTGGTAGTATTTGAGTAGCAGAGAGAGCCATGTTATTTGAGATCTATGGAATGAGGTAAAGAGCATGAGTGCTACGGGGCAAGGGATGTGGAAGATAGTGCTTCTATTGGTAGAATTTAGTAAGGACAAATTCTCAGTTTTTGAGGTAGAAGGACCACAGACAGTGCTAGGGCACCTGATTTGTAATTGGAAATGAGCATGACTGAAAAGGTAGTTATCAAGATGGTGACAGGAACCAGGGAGGTTATTTGGTATGCACCTGAGGGAGAGGATGCCACCTGAGAGGATGTTGGGTGAGGGCACGACTTCTAAATGAAACAATTCAGTATGTTAGGATGGATTTTCTATAGTGAGGAAATGAAAGACTAGAATGCCTCGTTACACTCGAAGTTCGAGGCCGATTCCCCGAAGATGAGTATTTAACTAGATGTTTTATGTTTTAGTCATGTAACGAGCTGGAGGAACTCAGTGTTGAGAATGTTCTGAGAGGGGGTTATACGTAGAGAGTTTTCCTCAAGGGTGTTGTGTGAGAAGCTGAGGATAAGAGCATTTATTGAGGAGGAATAAGGAACTTCTGGCAGATGAATTGGGATACAAGTAATTAAGAAGTTCATAGTGAGAACAATAGAGTTCGTCTTAAGGAAGTCTCAACATGAGGCAGAGTGAAAGTGGATCTGTTAAGAGACAACCATGAATTATAAGGGATATCATTTCGAGTATTTTAATTAGACTGAATGGAAACTGAGCTAACCAGTGGGAAACTTGTATAGGTATATAAGGAAAGATTGGGGTTATTACAAAGTCGGGCTACAGGTAGATTTGGTATCAGGAATGTTGTGGAAGACGGCACTGGCTGACAGAAAGAGTTACCTGAAGCAATTAAAGAAATTTGACCTTGGATTAGTCAGAGCATTATATGGTGAGAATTGTTGGCATCAACGGTTAAGAATGAAAAGTTTGATATTGGGTACAAGATGGGACAATGTCTCCAGGAGTTGATCTACAACCTGGTTATTACCAGCTGGAAATCAAGGAAAGAGACATTTCAGGAGTTTTTATTTTGTACTGAGTAAGGTGTGAGGAGTTGGTAACAAAGATTCTAGAATGGTTCAAGCTACAGCAGCACAGGTAAGTTCTTAAGTTGAGAATATTAGAATGGTATGGGCAAGTCCCCTTCAAGTTCACGAGCAGTATATATGGACTACTCCCAGACGGAAATGGAGAGCAAATGACTATTATACTGAAGACGTTAGTACCATGGAAGCAGGGTCACAGGTAAGATTCTACGTAGTGTCAGTTTGGGTTTCGTTGGGAGTACTCAGAGTAGAGCTACAAGAAGAAAGAACAGGTATGAGAAGATTTGATCTGAAGTCACGAAGAAGTTAATGAAGAACGTCTGAAGAACAGAAAGCATAACAAGACTGGCAAGCGCGTCATCTATCACATAAGTATCTCCACAGACAACTACATCAGAGATGGGAAGAACAGTAAAACTTGGGGTTAGACGGAATGAATAGTGTCAAATCAGAATTCAGAAGACAAGGCAAGAGTTGATTGGTATCTGATGATGCAGAAATATGTGTGTGTTATGGTTAAGTATAGAGGGATAGCATAAAGGACCTGATCTATGATGACTGTTTGGAACCGTGGGGGTGCACCACAGGTTGGGCACGCCCAGGCTCCAATTGGCGTGAGGATGGGTCGAAGTTATTTGTTGGATTAGAATTTGATGGATGGACATTGTTAATGTGTTGTGACTAGGGTTTCAGAGAGGCTCACATTGGAGGACTGTGCTCGGGGCATCGGTGTTCAGAAAGTTCGGAACTCAGGTAAGAGAACCCTTGTTCCCATAGAGCTTGTGTGCAGGGCTGAGCCCAATGTGTTTGAATGGACTGATATGCAGGGCTGAGCCCAGTGTGTTTGAATGGATTGATATGCAAGGGCGAGCCCAATATGTTAGAATTGCGGGGCGTAGCCCTTTATCTGATTATGCTAGAATTCTATACTTGCTTGTTATGCTATGTGTATTATGATGTGAATGGTCGGCCTAAGCCGGGAACGGTGTAGACCGAGAACGGCAAAGGGCCGGAAACGGGATTGGGCACGTTGAGTGCAAGGCCGAGGATGGCAAGGGGCAGGGAGCAGCGTTAAGCACGTGGAGTGCGAGTCCCTAGAAGGATACCTGGGATATCCTCACAGCGTGGACCGCAAATCCAGGGCTTGGTAAACGCCTGGGACGGCTAGGTCGTATGTGTTTAGCCAATTGGTGGCCTACTTATATGCGTGATATATGTGTTGCATATGTTATCTGTTTGTGGGTTCTCTTGCTGGGCTTCGGCTCACAGATGCTTTGTGGTGCAGGTAAGGGTAAAGAGAAGATCAACCAACCATGAGTATAGCAAGCGTGGGGTGGCGTGTACATGTTTGGCCAGCCTGGCTGCCACGACCAGAGGATTTTGGGAGATGCTTGTAAATAAACTCTGATTTTGTCGTCTAGTCGACTTAGTTTAGCTAATATGTTGTAAACATTTCTAAACTGTATTTTGGGATCCCAAGTGTAAACCTTTTATGATTTTCTATGGAAATTACTATTTCTAAGGTTTTTCCTCTGTTTATAGCTTAATTACACTGTTTGATCTAAAACCTCGATTAGCGAGATGAAAGCACGTTTTTAAACTCACTTAGTAATGGCTCTAAGGAGGTAGGGCATTACAATTACCTTCCACCCTCATAAAATCCAAGATGGAGGTGATCATACTCATCCACTGCTCGCCCTTCAATGGATCTGGTCCTCCCTCAAAAATTAGAGGATGCTGTCTTCTAAATCTTTCATAGAGTGGCTCCCACCTATTTCCAATCTTAGGTGGTTGTACAACTAGTGCCACAATAGGTGGCATATTAGGTGTTCAACTCGTTAGCGGAGCCTGTTGCCTCAGAAGGCGAATCTGCTCTTCCTGACTCTGAATTCTGGCTTGAATATCAGTAAGAAAATGATGTCAGTTTTCAGGGACTAGCAGAGGTTTCTAGCCCTTCTCTTCATCTCTAGCCTCGACCCCAGTGTTGACTAGTCATATTGACCACCTTAGACGCATAACTATCGAAGTCTGTCTACAATCAACAACTCGACAGTCAGACAATGATGGCAGGTTAACATTCTATCGATGGTCCAACATTGAAATTCAAGCAACAGTATAGAATCAGGATGCAAACAACATTTAAACAATTATTCACATACAATAACAATGCTAATAAGCATTCCTTATAATAATCACATAGCAGTCAAGGGCTAGGCCTTATCAATATATCTCATGCTCCATATTAATCGTGCAAATAAAACATTAACATTTCATTTAAACACTTAAGCATATAATCACACATATATATATATAATTACCAAACCCCGAGTCGAGCTTGTCTTTAGCGGCGAGTGTACATGCCCAGCCAGTCTTCAGGAACCCTTAAACCGAACCTAGCTCTGATACCAAGTTGTAATGCCCTGGATAACCAAGATCGTTACACTATGTGTTTAAAATAGTGTGAGACCTGCTAATCAGGTCGTTTGAACATAAATGTGTTATCTAAAGACAACTTACAAATTAAGGATAAAAGATTTTGATCGTAAATGATTAATTTTTATTAAAACAAATGTTTGATACATGGGATCCCAAAAATAGTATTTACATGGCGGAAAACAACCCTCAAAGTTCTATACAACAAAAGCTAGTCTAACAGCAAAACACAGTTTAGTGCTCTAATTACTATAAATTCCTTCGGTCGTGGCGGTCGAGCAGCTGACGACGTACACTCCGCCCCCAGAGCTCACCAACTCATGGTTGGTCTAGTATCCTTTTGCCTTTACTTGCACCACGAGCACCCATGAGCCATGGCCCAACAAGAAAACCATAAACAACAAGCATAATTAACAAGCGCATGTAATCATCTTTAATCCAATTAGTTCAACTAATCAGAAAAATACAAATATAAAGCTAGACAACGATAAACATATACTTTCAACATATATCTCAATCAGTAATACAAACAATTAGGTGTTGGCGCCCTTATGTTGAGCCCTCTGATTATATAGCTGATCTTGGCTCGCTTAGGCTAAGCTGCGTTCAGTACACTTATCATCAGCCCTGGCACTCTTAGGCCATACTTTCTTATTGCATATAACAACCATACAATTACAGAATACATACGTTCAATTACAAGGAATCTCAGTCCCAAACACAACCACATGGGTGCAGTTTTCTTACCTCAAATCTAGAGCGATAGATAAAGAACAGTTACGAACACGATCCTTAGTCCTGAGCCTTAACGATAATCCTAGTCACAAGCTATAGTGGATAACTATCAAATTCCTATCCAATAAATAACTTCAAAATATTAACCTAGTCTTTGGGACCATGGATTTTTCCAAACCGGGTAGTAGGATCCATCCCGAGCAATAACATTTGGGTTCCTGAGCTTAAAACCCTCATACAACCCTAATTTTCATTTGAGCTGTGGCACGCTCTAGTCAGAGGCAAAATTCCTCTCTGCTGAAGGATACGGGCTGCAGCGCGCTAAGCCTTGCACTGTGGTGCGCCTAGACAGAATAGAGGCCTTCCAGCCTCCATGAGCACACGGACTGCGGCACCTGAAGAACAGGGCCGCAACCCAAGCCCCCTAACCTAGAAAACTAGCTCTGATAAACGAACCAGGGTCCGGTAAATGGGCCGAGACATTAGTAAATGAACCCAGACCTGACATCCAGGTGGTTAGGATTGAACTTCCCTGATGTTGACACATTCCCGAGAAAAACTTGGTCTCCTCAACTAAACTATAGAAGAGGTTACATACGGAATGTACGCTGTTATTGGGGAACAGTACTGCCACTACTCTGGCGGATCATGTCCCTAGGATCTCCTTAGAAGCCCACGCGGACCAGTCTGAGCCTACATACTGCTGTCAGTTGTAAAGCTTTATTATGCCCAAGCCGGCCAATTGGCCCTGATTAATGTGTATTATTTAGCAAAGACCATTATTAAGCCTCCATTAGTGAGCAAACCATGATTATATCCATATTGGGCCCAGATTAGTCTGGCCTAGGCCCATTGCATCCAACTGCCTATAAATAGGACCAGGTGTGCACTATAGAAGGGATCCCCCGAATATTCTCTTGTAAGCAATTACTCTGCTAAGACTTGCAAAAAACTCCATTGTAAAAGCTTTATACGCTCTAATACAATAGACTCGTGGACTAAGGCTCATTAACGACCCAACCACATAAAAACTCTGTTTGTTTATCTTCAATCTTTTCTTTTTAGGTCTCTTACTTCTGATAATTCTAGTTTCCAAAAAACTCGGTAAACATTTTGGTGCTTTCATTGAGAGCCGAAGAAAGCTTGAAAGGATCTTGAACGTCTACAGCAATGGTGAACACCAGGCACATTGTATTTGATCCTACTCAACAACAACAGCAAGGCAATGAAGAACCATTGCCCGACCAACCTTTCTCTCAGGACCAACCTAAGGACACACCCTCTCAAAGGTCTCTACCCGAAGATTCCCAGAATTTTGAGGATGGGGCTGACTACGAGGAGGGTTACTATGAGGGAGATGAAGAATATGAAGGGGAATACCAGGATCACGAGGCTAAAGATCCTGCTAACCCTGAAAAAGAGATGAATCTCGAATAGGAGGACCCAGAAGTGGTCCGTCTGAGACAACAAGTCCTGGATCAAGAGGCTAGGATAACTGAACAAAAAGAGGCCACTTGCAAGATACAAGAGTCCCTCTTGGCTCTTCAGGCCTTCATTATTTCCCAAGGATTGGCAGCCAATCCTTAGACCATTTTGATTCCAGGAATGCAACCGCCGGCCCCACTGGTTAGGACCAGTGCTCCTAAGAACACGAGCCCAATCCCGCCTCCTGGACCACATCCTGGAGACAGCCCATTGAATCTGGCTCAAGGAAAAGGAAAAGCCAAGATGGCTGATCCTATGGGAAAAGCAAACCCACAAACGAAAACTCATCCCGTTCCAAAAATCAGGGCGAACCCAGGGTAGCTCCCTAGGAAAGAATGGATGTGTCCTATCTTAGGACGGGATCATCCGATCGATCCACAAGGGAAGCGCCCGCAGGGTGCCAAACCTTGCACTATCCCTAGACAGATCGCACGGGAACACAATTTTCATCCTTGTGCCTCCGTGAACAAGGATCACATAGGACACCAGCGCTGAAGATCCAGAAGCCATCAGTTCGGGAGACCATACTTCCCGAATAGACTTGCGCGATGGCCTAAATGCCCAGAAGGAATGGGCCCGCAAGGAGAAGATTTTCCCCCAAGGGGGCGATCTGAGGAATAACCTCAATGACAAGAGGAACGAAAGAGTCCCCCTGGATGATGGAAATGCCAAATAGTTCATGGAATAGTTGGCCAAATTAAATAAGGTCATGGACCACTTGGTCCAGAAACAAAAGGGAGGAGGCACCGATTCCGAAGAGGAGGAAAAAGAGCCATGCGCCAAACACATCCTAGATGCGGTGCTACCAAACGGGTTCAAAATGTCGAACCTACCCCCTACATTGGAAACGCAGACCCGAGGGACCACTTGTCCTGCTACAATCGCCTGGTGATTGTAGCTCACGTCTTCGACAATGGCAAAAGCCTGTGCTTTTCAATCACTCTAGCCGGACCCACAGAGGAGTGGAGGAAAAGACTTAAACCAAGATCAATCCAGTCCTGGTCCGGATTGCAATCGACTTTCTGCAATCAATTTGTCGCTGCCATGAAGATGGATATGCAGATCAGCAACATCCCACAGAGACCCTCAAGCACTTAACGGAAGAAGCGTCAAAAACCAAAGTGGATCAAGTGCCCAGACCTTTCCCAAATATGGGATTCAGTATCCCCCAAACCATTATCTGAAACCCCGGCGGCGAAAGGATCAACTAGCACTCATGGAATGACCTTCATGACCCCGACCATCTATGGTCCCACTTCATCGGGGTATGCACCTACACAATCTGCCCCATTCTCTGGGTACGGCATGGCACCGATCGAATATAGCCCCGCCCCTGGCATAACCCAACCGTCTCAAGTTGGGGGAACGGTGGCAAGCGTGAACCCCTCCTTGGGGAAAAGATCAGGCAAAGGACATAACCGATCCGAGCCCTGCAAAAAAGGTAAAACAGGTTACGAACCCCAATATACAGAATATACCAACCTGGTGGACACCAGGGAGAACATATACCTAGCGATGGGGAGTACGGTCCATTACCGGAAACCCACCCCCAAGTTCAAAGGTGGAAAGAACTCAAGGGACACAAATAAAAGGTGTGCCTATCACAAGGATGTTGGTCATATGATCGGGGAATGTCGTCAACTGAAGGACAAAATTGAAAATCCGATCAAGTTAGGGCATCTCCACTAATCGATCAGACTGCTAGTGGGAGTTTCGGGACTAGCAGCCGCTCCAGGGCAACCTACTGCCTCGGGTGCACCTGAATTGTACCGACCTCCCAGGGAGGGTACGTCACAGGTTTGGGAGCACAAGCCCCTCAGGGGGCCCCGATTGTTCAAGCACCCAGGCCTGTAATGCCTTATCCATCCAGAACCGCACCCCCATGGATAGATGGTCACATGGCCACCATATCACACTACAAAGAAAAAGTGTTTTAGCTACCAAAAAATTGGTAGCAAACTATGTCTTTTTGGTAGCTAATACCCTTTTTGCTACCAAAATTATTTAGTAGCTGGTTCGTAACTAAAATCCCGTCGCTAAAGGTTTCTTGCTACAAAAAAATGTTGTAGCTAATTATTCTTATTTGCTACTAATTTTTTAGTAGCTAAAAATATTAAATCTAATAGTTAAAACACTACTTTATAGGACTACTAGAGGTTTTTTGCTACTATAATTTGGTAGCTAATTGCATTTAAATTGGTAGCTAAAGAATTTGCGTCATTAAAATTTATTTTATTTTCAGTCCACCAAAATTAATTTTCTACCACATTTTGGTAGCAAACAATCACAAAATTAGTAGCAAATTATTTGTTTTGTACTTGAAAATTTGATACTTTTGCTACTAAAATTTGGTAGCAAAATTAATAATAAATTAAATGATTTTTTTAAATATATAATTTTATTTCATATTTTATTAGTTTTTTTAATTTAATTATTTTATCAATTCAATTTTTTTATTATAATTTTTATAAAAAAAACATTAATAAAATATCAAAATTAATTTTTATAAAATAGATAAACCAAATACAGACTAAATAAAATATTTAGTACAAAATCAATATAAAACATAATACAGAAACTAACCACATACAGAAATCTATACACATGTCAAAAATTGTACTTTTAGTTCATATTTACATATATAAAGAAGTTGACAGCAATATCCGAACACGTCCACTCCATGCTCCCTCTTGAAGGCTCTTTTCATTTCATTGTTGGTTTTAGTTCCAAGAACAATCATTCCTGAAAATATATCACAAGCATTCAAAATTTTAAAATATTAATTTTGTGGACAAATGCAGAGAATTGCAACATCCAATTGCTATAAAGCATAAAGAAAAATAAAGGACAAACACTCAATGCTTGGGGACACTGAATTTAATTATCTCACAATAAGCTGCATGAAGAAAAATAAAGGACAATGTGAAGTCATTATTGTGCATACAATGAACAGCTCGCATAAACAAAACTTGAGTAGAAGGTCAATCAGCTATTAACCATTTCAACTCAATCCAACAATAACAATATATTTAGAATACCTCCACAATGAGCCAAGTAATATTTAACTTTCATAAATTCTCAACTAATAGTCTGCAATATCAAAGTTACAGGAAAGGGCCTAAAATTGACAGTAAGTATATTTAGAAGGGCAAAATAACATTCTACTAATAAGAGAAGAAACATGCCATTAGAGCTAAAAAGAGGGAGTGGAAAGAACTTGGTTTCCACTACTTATTGACAATTTTCAAGCTCATCCCAAATTGGTTTCTAGTTCAAGTTTCTTATCACGTGTTGGTAATTGTCAGTTTTATTATTAATCATAGAATTAGATAACTTTTCAAAGAAGCATAGCATGGAACTCATAATTATGTACTGCACACTAAAATTGGCACCAACATATTTTTAGAAGACAAGAAGCTTTTTACTCTACTATCTATATTCAACCATCTTCTTACTAGTGATGCTATAACACTATATTACATGAAGCATTTCCTTTTAGCATTTGTCCAATGCAAATAAGGTATACATCATCCCCTCTTAGACTTTTAGTAAGTTTAATCTATTGTTTCAATCCTTGTCACCATCTGCACAATATGGGAATAATGATAAACTCAACTTTATGGCTTCTTATGTATTGACACAAGAAGCTATAATAACTGGACTCTGACCAAAAAGGAAAAGAATGGTTATGAGGTATCTAGAACTTCTCACAAATTGGTAAAATGAAAAATATTACATTTGTACCAATACCACATCCAACCCCAATATAAAATACACATGCAACCACCAACCTATGAAAAACATCTCAAATCTTTCCTTTAACTTTTGGTGCTTTGACTCATTTATAAAATATTTGCATGTCAATTCAATTGATCTGTTATGGTTATAACTAAGGACTACATCCACCTATAATTTTCAAATGAAAACATAATTTTCAAATTGGTCTTGTAATCTTGTTTCAAGGAGCAGAATTTGTACACAAGATATTGAATTTGTTTAGAATCCTTATACAACTTTAAAGAGCTTGATTACAATACTTTAAACCAACATGCCAATGAAAAAAATGATGGATTACTGTATCAATCATAAATGCTTCATGTATGGCAGTGATGAGCATAGTGACAGATATGAAGAGCTAAGAAAAAGAAAAAGTGAGTGGTTTTCATACCTGTTTGACACAATTTGATGCTTCCATGGAACTACCAAACTCATTTTCCTTAACATTTTTCTTTATCTGCAAAGGTGCCGATGCATAAAAGAGAATATAGAAAGAGTGAGATGTCGATTGAAGAACAGAGGACTTCATGCCTATCATTCTCTTCCTACTTCACACCTAAAATCAGCTTTCTTAAAAGCCAAGCTACCAAATACTCACTCGCTTGTTCCATTGCATAGATAGAAAGAAGAAGTAGAAAACAGATGAAGAAATGTCAAATTAACTAGTTGAGCCCCAAGTTTTAAGAAACTAATAGAATTCCCATCCAATTTCCCACAAAAGATCTGAATTTTGACCCACGAAGAAAAAAAAACTCAAAACCTCTCTCTATCAGCAATAAATGAGTAACATAAAAGACAATGCCTAAACAGATTAATGTGAACATATATATATATATCTCTTTTCCAACAATTTTTGGTTTTAACAGAGTTATTTGAAAATTCTGTCAAGTTTAATAGATTTTAATAAAGTGACGTGAACTTTAACAGTTTTATTTTAATTGAATAAAAAAATTAATAACTGTGTAAGGAATTTTTTGGGTTAACGTGTTGAATTTCTTTTAATGCAATTTTTTGGTTAACGTGATAAAATGTCTGTTAACACCATTATTTTGGTTAACGGGATAAAAATCTATTAACAGATTAGAAAAAATCTTGAACTTGATTTTTTTATTTAGAATTTCAAACTTTAAAGCTTTTATTTAAAATAGTAAAAAACTGATCCCTTCAATACTGTCATATTTTTTAGGGCTTATTTTTTTATTTGGAAAAAACGTCAGTTAATATAGTCATGTGTTTAATCATTTTGTTGAGATCTTTTCAAAAAAATATTAAGTTCAATTTTTAAAAAAAATAATATCTCTAATTTAATAGTACTCTTATGTAAGAGTTACATATCAATTATTTTTATAATCGTAGAACTTTTCTCTCTCAAAAACAGTATCCATTCTAAGTAAATTGTAGGCCTAGACTTCAACAAGAAAATATAATCAAAGTAAATAATTTTTTTCTACACAAAATTATGTCTCAAATTTTTCTTTATGTACATTCATCATTGATTTATTAACCATTTTTTTCTCAAATCAGGTGGTCAATCTACGCAAAGTTCCAAGGTATATCGACACACAAAAGTAATTCAACTTCAACAAAATACAAGATAGCATCTTATACTAATTCATTAGGTGGTGGTCAATCTATGCAAAGTTCCATGGTAAATCGACACACAAAAATAATTCAACTTCAACAAAACACAAATTCGGTTATGATTTACTATATTCATCTTATAGACACAAAATTAAGTCTCAAATTCTTCATAATCATACATCATTGATTTACTAACCATTTTCCATTTTTTTTCTAAAATCAGGTAGTCAATCTACGCAAAGTTCCAAGGTAAATCGACACACAAAAGTAATTCAACTTCAACAAAACACAAGGTAAATTCTGTTATGATTTACTCTATCAATCGTATACAAATTCAGTTATTAATTTCTATATTATGCTATGTGAGTAAAAATATTTTAAATGTTTTTAGTTTATGAATTTAGTGAGTTTAAAATAGTATCACAATCCAATAGTAAATAGAGAAATAAAACCATTAATTGTTATGCTAATAAATGTTAAAACCAATAACCAAACACAAAATATAAAATAGTAAAACAATAAAACAGTGAGTAGAGAGAACTATGAAAGAAACCTACAAGCATCAATAAGATGGATTGATTAGATTAACTATCAATATTAAATAATACTCAAACAAATAATGCTAACAATACATAAATAAAAAACATAGATCTAGAGGTTGGGATTGTTAAAATCTAACATAATTTTATTAAAAAATCCCTGCTGCCATTAAAAAAGAAAACAAAAAACGTTTAAAACTTATATTTCCCTCTGAAAAGTAACATATTAATATTTAATATAACCTTTACACACAAAAAATATAATAACATATAAAAAAATAATTTAACATATAATTATAGTAATAGCCACTGTTTACCGAGTTTTTCGGAAACGAATACAACCAAAATAATAAAAAGATAAGAACTGTAGAAGTGCAGAAATATAAATAGACAAACAGGTTTTTTACGTGGTTCAGGCATTAACGAGCCCTAGTCCACGAGTCGATGTTATTATACTTGTAGAGAATTACAGTAAAATGGCTGGTGTACAAGAACCTCACAAACTCACAATGTTTCTCTCGGGTTCTCTTGAAGAAGATGAAGCTAGAGAGATTTTGGCAGAGTTCTTGCTCTATAACCTGTTGGCCCTCCCCCTCTATTGTAAAATGAGGAGGTCTTTATAGCTAGGGTTTTGGATTAGGGTTTTACTTTGCCCCTCTGAGTCTTAATTACACCAGCGGTAAATAGGGGATACCATTACCCTAGTAGCATGGCTACAAGGCTCTACGTAGGTATAATTACATGAAAATATGGGGAATGTCAAAAGGCAGCGGTCTTTTCCAGGTTGTCAGCGGTACAGTAGGCGAAAAGGCACTTTTAGGCATGCTGGGATGTGTGCGGCCTCGACCTGTCAGGCGGGATCCTGTGTCAAGTGAGTATCATTCCAACTATGCCTCCTACGTGACTCGACCGCTTGGTCTTCTTCCATGCGAGGCACGGAACTGTATCCGCGAAGGTAACCTGAAGAGCTTCTCCTGGAAGGACCTTCCCCGAAGGATATCCCTTTGGGAGTCCGGGAGAATTGACGAGCTTCCGGGTCGCGGTTGCTTGAAAGAGTGTGCTGGACACTAAACGGGTGAGGCGAAGCCTTTCTGTCCATCCGCGAGCCCTGGTCATTCTTCGTGAAAGACTTTGATAATTCTGCTTCCCCGAGGCTATCCATCTAAACGCTATCCGGAAATCTGGATAACATTTACCCCCCAAGGTTACGGAGCTTGAGAGGTCCGGGAGCTTGTACAGTCCTCCGGGTGTTCTGGTCTCTAGATTAGGCGAGGGGTCACCTCCTGTGCTCCTGGAAGGGTTCCTTTTTCCCGTCTGAGTGTTAGTACAAAAAAAAAGAAATTTCTTCTGTTTGAACTCAAGTACTCAAGTGTGGCAAGGGCCACGCGTTATGCAGGGAATGGCTCTGTGACCAAGACGTGTGCGTGAGGCGACTGGCTGAGTGTGCGTGCGTCAGGCATCTGCGCAGTGATTTGATGGTATTTAATGGTACACCGGGCCCGAGATGGTACAATGATGGGAAATAAATACTTTATTCCCATCCGAGGAGTCATAAATGGGACCGCCACTTCATCCCCAGCCGTCGGATCTGATGCATGCGGTATGGGAAGATCGGAACCGTCCATTTGTGGAATTCGAAATGACTTCGTTCCTGCTATAAAAACGAGGGAACGGACCCTTCTTCCTCTTCACGCTTTCAAATTCTCGAGCTTTCAGATTCTCAGATTCCCAAATCTTCGAACTCTCAAGCTTCCAAGCTTCCATTCCTTCGAATTCGCCACTTCTTTTGGTAAGGAATCCATAAACTTTTCTTTCGATTTGGCAGTAGGTTTGTTCGCCGAAGTTCTAGGTTTGAATCGTTGCTTGTCTTTGCAGCCTTTACTTCACATGTTCGTGCGGTGCAGTGACCCAGTTACTCCCTCAATCTTCAACTACCCGAATACCAGTAAGTATTTTTACTTTGCTTTTTCCTTCTAAACCTCAGATTGTTGGTAGTTGTTAGGGTTGAGTTTTCTGTCGGTGTCATCTTTATGCATGCGTGAATAGGGCTTTGATAGGCACGTGACTGGTGTGAGTCAATAAGTCATTTCTTTGCATGCTTTGACGATTTGCTTTTGGAAAGTTGTTTCTCGTCTGCTTGTGCTGTTCTGGTTTGTTATTTTAGGGCATAAGCGTGAACGCCTTTAGGGTGTCTTCCCCTGGGAAAACACTTCTCTCGGCGGGCTTAGGCTCGAAGTTTGAATCTGGTTCCTTGCTGTCCTCCGGGTGGCATGGTGCCAACCCCTCGGCAAGCTCGGTGGAAGCCTCTCCAAGCAGTTTTCGGGGAGGGTCTCCCCGACGCCTTTAATACCGTTAGGGTATGACAAGGGTGCTGACTGCTTGGAGTGTTTTCTTCTTTGTTTCTTTTTCTCAGTGATGAACACCTCAAAGGAACAAATCATCGCTGCGGTAGAGGCTGAATCTGCCCAGGAGCAAGGTTCCCCTGTTGTCGGCGCAAAGGGGAAAGCAAAGGCTAAGGTGGCCGCGGCTAGCCCACCGACTATCAACAGTCCCATCTGGGAGATGGACCAGAAGCCGAACCTGTTCAGGAACTACGGCATGCTGGAGCTGTATTCCTCAAAGGCAGGCCTGAAGAACATCCCAGGCCTGATGTGGCACCGTCTGTCAGTGCTGGGTGAGTCTGCCAGCCAGAGTCACGAGGGTTTTGGTGCCTGGAGCTGGGCACACATAGTGTGTGGGGCACACTTGCCCCTAAGAAGTTATTTTGCCAACTTCTGCGTGAAGGCGGGGATTTCCCCCTTCCAGTTGATTCCCCCCAGCTACAAGCTTCTAGCGGGGTGGTATATCTTTTGCAAGTCCCGGGACCTGGAGGCCCCTACCCCGGAGGAGGTGCTATACTTCTATGGGCTGAAGTCTCAGCCCATGAGAGGTCATGCAGACAAGGTGAGGTTTTATAGGCTGGAGAGGTATCCGGACGTGATGTGCCCCACATGTCATACCGCGAGGGTTCCAGATCTCTGGGAGTACTGGTTCCTGACGACTGGCTTCCCATTGAAGAGGGTGCCAGCTCTATCTTTGGACTTCAAAGTCCCTGGTAAGTGCTCCTTCCTCTCTTTTCTAACTTTGTTTCTTTACGTTTGGTTTGCCTTCCGGGAGGATCTCTAACACTCGTGTTTGGATTTTGCAGAAGCCGTCCCGCGGACACCTCGCTGTGCGGAGATGATAAGGAGGTCAAACTTCTACGAGGGGCTCTCGGAGGAAGAGCTGAAGGTGGAAGGACTTGTGACCACCGAATCTTTGAGGGAGTATGGGCTACTCGCCTATTTCCAAAATATTGAGCCAGTGAGTGGCAGGGGGCAAAGTCAGGTGTCAGCTGACGTCCGGGAGCAGATTGCCCTGAAGCTGTCCAAGGTGATCTGCCAGGCGGCCCAGGACGAGAATAATTTATCCCTCAGTTGGGCGGAGAGGTTCCCCGACCCCCAATCGGAGGAAGAAGAAATCGAGGCTCGCCACGCCGCAGCTTACCCCAATGAAGGGACTCCTGGAGCTGGTACCTCCGGGAAAGGTAAGACTAGCTTTCGATTGATCCACACCCCCAGCCTGTCTGAGGTTTCCCAGACTTCTCAGATGGGGTTCGATCCCCGTTTCCTTAGGCTAGATCCGCGTAGGATACCCTTTGACAGATATTGCGATAGGGTAGATGAGCTCCTCGGGTGTTTGAGTGACGGTAGTCTGCCAGAAGGTGTCACCATGGTTGACCCTTCTTCCCTCAGCATGTCATTCCCGGACTTCAAGGAGTACGGGAGCTTCCTGGAGCAGGAAGCGGTGTCTTGTTTTGCTCGGGGAAGGCCATCCACGTTTCTCGTGCATGGTCGTCCTTTTCAAACTTTTCTCTTTTTTGTTTCTTGTTCCCTGCTGGTGGACTTGTTTGTGCTTTTATGTTGTGGCTTGTTTTGTTTTCTGCTTATCTTTTTTCACATCGCTTGCTGGTTGGTTAACCTTGCTTCGTACATTTCTTGCAGAACATCCCGAGGCAAAGATGTTGGGGAGAGCTACCTCACTTATCAAGAAGGCCGCCACCAGCCAAGACCCGGCCAAGGGGAAAGGACAAAAGGCCGGAGCTGGTAGGGGAGGTAAAGCTGCCACACCCAAGAAGACAAGTGGCGAGGCGCAAGGGTCTCTGGTGGTGGAGAGGGCAATCGTGCCCGTGGTGGAGAAGCCTCCTGTCAAGGGGCCTTCCGAGAACATGGTGGTCTCGAGTAGTAGCAGCGAGGGGGAAGGTCTTGTGTTCCCCACGAAGATGGCCGGGGTGAGCAAGCGCCCCGGAGGAGAGGCTGAGGGCGACAAGAAGAAACACCTTAGACATTCTTCTCCCGGAGGTGATGGAGACCTCCGGGCTGCGCGCAGTCCCCGCCAGACTACCCCCACCCAGCAGCAAACACAACCCCAACAGCAAAAGCAACAGCAACAACAACAACAACAACAATAAAGACAATCAACACCGCCATAGCAGCAGCAAAAACAACAGCAACATCAGTAGCAACACCAAACCGGGGCGGTAGTGTCTTCGCTACCGTCCCTAATACCCCGTCTACCTCCTCCTCCAGTCCAAAGGGAGTCCACCCTTTCGGGGTCTCCTTCTTCTCCTTCTCTTCCACTTTCTCAACAAACAAGCCTTCCTCAGCCTAGCCTGAAGTTCCACTTCCCTCAGAAACCAACCCGTTTCCCCGCTGCCCTCCTGGAGGGTGTAAGACGAGCTGATAATTTTTTGAAGAGGCGGTTGGAGGCCGAGAAGGCTGTTATTCAGGGAAGGGCAGACAACCTGTCTGCCGTGAAAAGAGCTGAGCTGGCAGAAGGGGTGAGATCCCTTCACTCGGCTGGAGCGGTTTTGGATGGCCCAGCCTTGGAGAAGAGGCTGGTGCCTAGGCTCGGACGTGCATTGGCGCCGTTCGGAGCGGAGATGATGGAGGACATGGCCCTGAGCTTGTGCGAGCTCAATTCTGAGAAATGGGCCATCAGTAGCAGTAAGGTCCCGCTGTTGCTGACACATGCCGCAAAGCATCAACTTTCTGGGGTAAGCTGTCAGTTGTTGTGTTCTGGGATCATTTGTCTTAGTACATTTGGTTCTGCTTAACTCATTCTGTTGTCTTCCCTTGCAGGCCTCTCTCATCGTGGAACGCTCGTTCCGGGAGGTGGGTGCAGTTCTGGTTCAGCTGGAGGAGATCCAGGTGGCTCGCCAGGCCTTGGAGGCGGAGAAGCAGAAACTGACCCAACAGGTCGAGAGCATAAAGGGGGAGGCTGTGGAGAAGATTAACCAGGCCCGGCGCAAGGCTGAAGAAGAGGCGGACAAGAAATATCTTGCCAAATATTAAGAGTACCGGGCCAGTGCGGAGAATGAGTTCAAGCGGCGGTCGGATGACTTGAAGGCCAAAAACTCCAAGCTCCAGGAAGAGCTATCCCAGGCCAGGGAGGAGAAGGATACCCTGGATGCCCGCTTGCACTCGAAAAATAATCTCCTCCTTAAGCAGAACGAGGAATATGCCACTCTTCAGAATAGGCTGCACGAGGAGGAGCAAGATCACAAGAGGAGCAAGGATCTCGCGTCTATGCAGGAGTTGGGGCTCGCTGAGAAGGATAAACAGATTGGAGCCTTGCAATTCACTGTCAGGGGGCATGTGACCGAGAAGAAATCCTTGCTGGATCAAAATAAGGTGCAGCGCAAGCAGATTGATTCCCTTAAGGGAGAGCGGGATGCATCCAAGGCCAAGCTGGAAAAACTGAGGGCTCAATTGGCTGTCGCGGAGGCAAAGCTGGCGACCTCTGAGGCGGAGCGCTTGAAGGAGAAGGAAGATGCCGAGGTGGTGCTGAATAGAACGATTAATCTATCCCACGTGGTCCTCATGCACCAACTTTGGAAAATAAATCCGGAGGTAGTAGGCTACCTGGGAGAGGACGCCGCCGCCATGAGGGAAAAGATACAGGTGTGGGATCAAAGCCCAGAGGTGTACGTCCAGACTTATAACATCGATGAGCCTGCTGGAGCCCCTGAGGCAGAAGATCCCGAAGAGGCGGGGACCTCTGAACCTGCCAGTGATGAAGTTCCACCTTCCAACGAGCCGACTCTGCCAGGCCTAGCTGAAACTGCTGTCTCCGAGGTCCCGGTCGTGGAAGCCGCTGCCGCTGCCACCCCCAGTGCTTGAAGGGGTCTTATCCTTTGTGTATGTATAATTTTTTTTTTATTTTCCTTTGGGGCGAAGCTTCCTGTACTCTTTTTTAATTGTGGGAACATTACAGATGCCTGGTCCGCAGGGCCTTCATTGTAATAATTGTAGAATTCTTCTTTCCTTTTCTGCTGAGTTCCTTGTTTAATTTTGTGCTTAGGGTAGAGACTTTTGTACGGTAGAAACTGTTGTAGGGGCGCATGAGGTTTTGGTTCCAACTGTAGAGTCCAAGAACTTTACTTAGCTAATTGTTTAGTAGTATTATAGTATGTTTAGTGTTATCATTGTTACTTTGGATTTTTGGTTCAGACCGGGAGTTATTTGGACACTCATAGTAGTACTTATAGATTTTCTAAGTTTAACCTATAGTTTAAGAATATTAAGTATAACCTAAGGTTTGATTAATGTGACTGATATTAAGGATTATATTAGTATATTATAAGGTTTAGACATCAACCAATAGGATTTTAAGCACATGTTTTGAATGGTAATTAAGGATTAAGTATTTTTGAGGATTAAATTAAATAAGGGTAAAAGTTTGAATGTATAGGGTCAGTCAGTAGCTTTGAGCACGTTGAGGGCTTAGTCAAGGCTGTTTAGTCCATTCAAACTTAGCTAAAAATGTGTAAACTCGTGTTTAAATATTCTGCGTATGCCGATATATCGCAGCTATAGGGGGCGATATGTCGCAGCACGTAGATACGGAAAACACGAATCGATGCACGGTCGCCTCGGGAACAAAGGTCCAGGCGATATATCGCCTATAGGGGGCGATATATCGCCTCCACCAGCATGTTTTCAAATTCATTTGAATTCTTTTCCCTTCAGCCATTCAAACTCCTTCAACAGTCCAGCATCTTCTGAACGAGTCTTCAGCCTCTGCTGAACGATTATTCAAATGATTTTCACCTAAAAAGCCATTATTTTTATTCAAGTAAAATCAAGATATTTTCATTCCCAAACTCTATAAATAGGACCTAGTACCCAGCCATTATTCACCATTTGCTCTAAGTTCAGAGGCTGCTAGTGTTAAGTGAGTGAGAGAGTGTAAACACTTGGTTTGGGGAAAAACTATAAGCTTAAACATCATAAGCTTATCAAACACTTGGGAAGTAAGTGAGTGCTATAGTATTTCGGTGGATGTTAGATTGATCTTGCAATCTTTGAGGTAAACCCAAAACTCTAGTCCTTTCTGTATTCTATGTTATTTCTTTTCTCAAAACCTTCTACTCGGTCCCCTAACCTTATTCTTATTTTGGTTAGGGAATCCAAGTTCTTAAGCACTTAAGTGGTGGTAAGCATATTTTCGTTTAATGGTTTAGTCTTCCTATTCTCTTTCATTTCATCTCCTTTCTTTAGACTCACCCTTGTTCATTGTGGTTTTAGGAGTGTTCCAAAAGTCCTAACTCAGTCCATTTTATCCCGGTAACTTTGGTAAGGAAAATAGGCTAGAATTAATATGTTATATGTTATCTATATGTTTATGTTATTAAAAGTGTTATGATATGTATATGTGTATGTAGGCTTGGGCATATGACCCATATGACTAACAAGACCCCAAATGGGTTATGGGCATATGACCTACTTAGCTAGTAGGACCCCATTAACCCCATGGGCATATGCTTGTTTAGTCTATGGGACCCCAAGTAATAATGGCCATTATAATAAGTGTATGTTATATGTATTATGTTAAGTCTTTATGTTTCCTTATGAAATTATGTATGTGACTTTGTGTTAGATTTTCCTTACTGGGCATTAGGCTCACTCCTTTCTGTTTATGTGCAGGAAAATAAGTTTAGAGGCGGAAAGATTCGTGACGCTTGGAGAATGTGTATCGATGATGAATGGAGTCAAGGGGCCGAGCGTTATCGATTCGAGGATGTAGTCTCCTTTTATGTTTTTTTATGGTTTTACATGTATTTTCCGCATTATTATGTAATGTCTTTTATTTTAAATCTTATTTTGTTTTAAAGACAATGGGATCCCAAAATCCTTCTTAGTATTCGTTTTTTTTGTAAATAACTCTTATTTTCAAGTTACTCAATAAATTATGGTATTTTCGTAAAATGTAAGTTTTTATGTATAGTTTCGATAATGGTCCAATTAGTCTAGATTAGTGGGTCATTACAGTTGGTATCAGAGCAAACGGTTCCTTCGCATGAAGTTCTCCTCGATACATATGCTCAAAGCTCCGAATCGGACCGCCAAGTAAGTGTTTAAGTTACAAGTTACTTTGTCTATGTGTATAGCTAACAACTTTAGTGTTTATGTTTCAGTTAAAAATGAATGGAGCTTTAACCTACCAAGATATCCGAGCCATTAAGGCCTTAAAAAGAATAAGGGAGCCAAGAAACACCGTAGGAGCCTTAGAAAGGATTACACGAAGGTTGCTTTTGTTTCACCAAGCAATAGGTGGCCTTCAAGAGGCTAAACAAATAATGCTAAGATCAACAGAACAATATGTATTAGTGATTAGGTTGTTTAAAGATTTCCATCCTGTAATAGCAGCCTTAGAAGAAATATGGGAAGAAATGAATGATGAGGATGAATCACCATTAGCAATGAGATACTATTTCCTCTTAGTTAGGTTCACCGCAAAATTTGAATTTCAATTCACCAAGGAGCAAAAGAATAGGATTCTCACAAACCTTCCTAGAGGGCATTTTGATGCTCATGATAATGATGACTATGAGGCTAAAGATGATGATATGTTAGATGACGGATCGGATGTAGAAGATCCCGATTTTTAGATTAGTAGTTTTTATTTGTTTTATTTACTTTTATGTTATGATTGTAATAAGTGAAATTGTTTTCCAAATGAATAAACATGCTATTTGAATATCATGTGTGAGTTTGAAATTTTTTTTCACAATCATAATAAATACTAAATAAAATGAATAATGACTGAGTTCGGTGAGGGTGGATACGAATCAATGAACCTGGTTTCCTTGTTGAGAGTTAGGGGGCCTTAGTAGTGGGGACGATTTTACTGATCCCAGCCCTCCCTCAATATGGTTAACTTTGGAACAAAGATAAGTTTCGAGCCTGAGAATTAAGTCATATAGGATGATTAGAAACACACTTAGAAAATAAATATGACTTGTTTTTCTAAGTATAGAAACCCACTCTAATAATAAATAAAGACCTATATAATTTTTCATAAAAAGTCATAATAAATAGGTCCGAGATATGTTTGTTTTAGAATAAGTTTTTGCCTTAGAGCCTATTAGGAAAAAGTTCTAACATGTTTCTTTTAACTGTTAGAACTCTGCTACGATGTCTCTCCGAAGATCTGCTCGCACCAACGGGAACGCTTCCAACGATGTTCCAGCGACCAATGCGGTCCCTACCGTTCGCCGAAGGAGAGTACGTGTTACTGCTCGCCGCAACGCACCGGCACAGCCAGCTGACAACACTGCAGAGATTGCCAGACTACGACAGCAAGTCGAGGAACTTCTGCAGCAACAACGCCAACAGGCTCAATCTCAGCCTCAGCCTCCGCCACAGCCGCAGCCGCAGCCACAGCCAATGGCCCCAGCACCCCAACAAGTTGGTCCGTATGGGGGATGGCCTATGACGAACTACGCTCCTTATCCTGTTCAGCACATGGAGCCAGTGTACGAGAGGTTCCGCAAGCAGCACGCTCCGAACTTCGAAGGGACTACGGACCCCTTTGAAGCAGAAGAATGGCTAAGGAATGTGGAGCCGATCCTAGCTCACATGAACCTTAGTAATGCAGACCGCATATCCTGCGTCTCATCTTTACTCAAGAAAGATGCCAGGATATGGTGGGATTTGGTCCAGCAATCCCACGATGCTGCCACTATGACGTGGACCCGATTTGTGGAGCTCTTCCACAAGAAGTACTACAATTCAGCAGTGCTTGCTACGAGAGTTGAGGAGTTCACCAATCTGAAGCAAGGGAATTTAACAGTGGCGGAATATGCTCGTCAGTTCGATCGCTTAGCGAAGTTCGCAGCAGAGTTGGTTCCAACCGACTATCTAAGGGTGAACAAGTTTGTTAGAGGACTTCGCCCGAAGATCGAGATGGGGGTTAAACTAGCAAACCCGGGAAACACTTCATATGCCGACGTTCTTGAGACGGCAATTGAAGTAGAAAGGTTGCAAGCCAACGTGAGCAAAGAAGAAGCCAGCAAGCCGGAACCTAGGCAGCAGAGCCAACCTCAGGCCAGTCGGAACAACAATCAGTCCAGCAACAGTCAGTCCAACAACAACGGTAACGGACAGAAGAGAAGGCATCCTGACAACAAGCAAGCCGACAACAATAAAAGGGCACGACCAAGTAATGGGGGAAATAGGTCGGGCTACGTGGAATACCCGCCATGTGCCAAATGTCAGAAGAAGCACCCCGGAGAATGCCGTGCCAACACCAAGGAGTGTTTCAACTGTGGTCAAGAAGGGCATCGTAAAAGAGACTGTCCTCAGCAAAAGCCGGAAGGAAAGAAGGACGAAAAGATGGTTCCTGCTCGGGTTTTTGCTTTAACCCAAGGAGAGGCGGATGCTAGCAACAAGGTGGTCACAGGTCAGGTTTCCATCCTCAATGTATTATTTGATTCGGGAGCCACCCATTCGTATATTTCGTTAGGAATGATAGATAAACTAGACAAACCTAGTGAAAGATTTAGAACTAGGTTTGCAACCGAGTTGCCTTCGGGCAAAGTAGTTCTATCATCACGAATTGTACGAGGCGTACCAATCAAGATTGAGGACAAGGAACTAGAAGGAGACCTGATAGAGCTGGTGATCAAAGACTTCGACGTCATACTAGGCATGGATTGGCTAGCACGGCATGGCGCAACGATCGACTGCAGACGCAAGAAGGTGACATTCGATACTCCTGACGGCCAGAAACTGTGCTTCATGGGACAAGCTTCAGGACTACGCACACCGTTAGTATCATCTCTCAAAGCTCAGAGAATGATGGAGAAAGGATGTCAAGCATTCTTAGCCAACATCACAAATGTGGAGAAGGAGATATCACTCAAAGTTGGAGATGTTCGAGTCATACAAGAATTTCCAGAAGTTTTCCCCGATGACTTGCCAGGATTGCCGCCAACTAGAGAAATAGACTTCACGATAGAATTAGTACCGGGCACCGAGCCTATCTCTAAGGCACCATACCGGATGGCACCTACGGAACTCAAGGAGTTAAAGACGCAGCTACAAGAACTCCTAGACTTGGGTTTCATTAGGCCAAGCCATTCACCATGGGGAGCTCCGGTACTATTCGTGAAAAAGAAGGACGGAAGTATGCGCATGTGCATAGACTACCGTGAGCTGAATAAAGTAACGATTAAGAACAAATACCCGCTACCTCGGATTGATGATTTGTTTGATCAACTCCGAGGCGCGACTGTATTCTCTAAGATCGATTTACGGTCCGGGTATCATCAGCTCAAGGTAAAGGGGGAAGATATTCCTAAGACAGCCTTTAGGACTCGTTATGGACATTACGAGTTCTTGGTTATGTCTTTTGGTCTTACTAACGTGCCAGCCGCGTTTATGGACTTAATGAATAGGGTCTTCAAGGACTACTTGGATAAATTCGTCGTTGTGTTCATCGACGACATTTTAATTTACTCCAAGGATGAAGTGGAGCACGAGGAACACTTGAGGATAATTTTGACGCGATTGAAGGAGCACCAACTCTACGCGAAGTTCAAGAAATGCGAGTTTTGGCTCTCACAAGTGGCGTTCCTCGGGCACATCATATCGAAAGACGGAGTTGCAGTAGATCCATCGAAGGTAGAGGCCGTGAAAGATTGGCCTAGACCAAAGAACGCGTCGGAAGTAAGAAGCTTCTTAGGGCTAGCAGGTTACTATAGAAAGTTTGTAGAGGGCTTTTCTAAAATAGCCACTCCACTCACCAACCTGACCCGGAAGCAACAAAAGTTTAACTGGAATGATAAGTGTGAGGAAAGCTTCCAGTTGCTTAAGGATAAGCTTTGCTCAACACCAGTACTTAGTGTCCCAACACCCAACGACAAGTTCGTTGTCTACTGTGATGCATCAAAGTTAGGATTGGGATGCGTACTGATGCAAAATGACAAGGTGATAGCCTACGCGTCACGTCAGTTAAAGGAGTATGAACAACGCTATCCAACTCACGATATGGAGTTGGCAGCGGTGGTCTTTGCGTTAAAAATCTGGCGCCATTATCTTTACGGAGAACGGTGCGAGATTTATACGGACCACAAAAGTTTAAAATACTTCTTTACTCAGAAGGAGCTTAACATGAGGCAGCGCCGGTGGTTGGAATTAGTAAAGGATTACGACTGCGAAATCCTATACCACCCGGGGAAGGCAAACGTAGTTGCCGATGCACTTAGCCGAAAAAGTTATGGGAACTTAGCAGCCTTATCCGGAATAGAAAAGCCACTGCAACAGGAGCTTATTAGTGCTGGAATAGAAGTGGTGGTAGGCAAGCTGGCTAACTTGTCTATCCAATCGAATCTGCTAGAAGACATACAGAATGGTCAGAGACATGATGATTCGCTATCAACGCACATGGATGCAGTCAGAGAAGGCAAGACTACAGATTTCTCAATATCCAGTCAAGGTTTATTGAGATATAAGGATCGGGTATGCGTGCCAGGCGATCAAAGTATTAAGAAGACGATCCTAGAAGAAGCGCACAGCACCCCATACTCGGTTCATCCAGGGTCTACCAAGATGACTCATGACATCAAGGCAGTCTATTGGTGGCCAGGGATGAAGAAGGACATAGCGGAGTATGTATCTAAGTGTCTGGTATGCCAACAAGTGAAGGCGGAGCATCAGCGGCCTGCAGGATTATTGCAACCGCTTAGCATACCGGAGTGGAAGTGGGACGATATAGCCATGGACTTCGTGACGGGTCTGCCAAAGACAAATAAGCAGCATGATTCTGCTTGGATAGTCATAGATAGACTAACCAAGTCAGCTCATTTTCTGCCTGTTAAGACTTCTTATACGGCAGACCAATATGCAGACATCTACATCCAAGAGATTGTACGATTGCATGGAATCCCCAAGACGATAGTATCAGATAGAGGATCAGTGTTTACGTCAAGATTTTGGAGAAGCTTACAGCAAGCCATGGGTACTAAGTTAAGTCTTAGTACAGCTTTCCATCCTCAGACAGATGGGCAGTCCGAGCGTACGATTCAGATTTTAGAGGATATGCTACGCGCAAGTGTACTTGACTTTGGAGGATCGTGGAACAAGTACTTACCGCTGATCGAGTTCTCGTACAATAACAGCTACCAGTCAACAATCGAGATGGCACCTTATGAGTTGCTATATGGAAGAAGGTGCCGATCACCGTTGCACTGGGACGAGGTAGGAGAAAGGCAGCTTCTAGGGCCCGAAGCTGTTAGGCAAGCTCAAGAAGCAGTAACGCTTATTAGACAGCGTATGCTTGCTGCTCAAAGCCGACAGAAGAGCTATGCGGATACCAAGCGACGCGATGTGGAGTTCCAAGTTGGAGATCAAGTCTTCCTGAAGATATCTCCTATGAAGGGTGTCAAGCGGTTCGGGAAGAAAGGCAAGCTCAGTCCCCGATTCTTAGGTCCTTTTGGGATATTGGACAAAGTGGGACCAGTTGCGTATAGACTAGCCCTACCGCCAGCACTAGCCGATAGTCACAACGTCTTCCACATCTCGATGTTACGCAAGTATGTGTCAGACCCATCTCACGTCCTCAAGTACGATACCATAGCACTCCAGAAAGACTTAAGTTACGAGGAACGACCGGTTAGCATCCTAGATAGGGGGATGAAGCAGTTACGGTCCAAGAGCTTTCCTATAGTTAAAGTCCTATGGAGCAATAGTTCTGAACGCGAGGCAACGTGGGAGTTGGAAGAGGACATGCAGAGCCGGTATCCGGAGTTATTTGGTAAGTAAATTTCGAGGACGAAATTCTTTTTAGTAGGGGAGAATTGTAGAGTCCAAGAACTTTACTTAGCTAATTGTTTAGTAGTATTATAGTATGTTTAGTGTTATCATTGTTACTTTGGATTTTTGGTTCAGACCGGGAGTTATTTGGACACTCATAGTAGTACTTATAGATTTTCTAAGTTTAACCTATAGTTTAAGAATATTAAGTATAACCTAAGGTTTGATTAATGTGACTGATATTAAGGATTATATTAGTATATTATAAGGTTTAGACATCAACCAATAGGATTTTAAGCACATGTTTTGAATGGTAATTAAGGATTAAGTATTTTTGAGGATTAAATTAAATAAGGGTAAAAGTTTGAATGTATAGGGTCAGTCAGCAGCTTTGAGCACGTTGAGGGCTTAGTCAAGGCTGTTTAGTCCATTCAAACTTAGCTAAAAATGTGTATACTCGTGTTTAAATATTCTGCGTATGCCGATATATCGCAGCTATAGGGGGCGATATGTCGCAGCACGTAGATACGGAAAACACGAATCGATGCACGGTCGCCTCGGGAACAAAGGTCCAGGCGATATATCGCCTATAGGGGGCGATATATCGCCTCCACCAGCATGTTTTCAAATTCATTTGAATTCTTTTCCCTTCAGCCATTCAAACTCCTTCAACAGTCCAGCATCTTCTGAACGAGTCTTCAGCCTCTGCTGAACGATTATTCAAATGATTTTCACCTAAAAAGCCATTATTTTTATTCAAGTAAAATCAAGATATTTTCATTCCCAAACTCTATAAATAGGACCTAGTACCCAGCCATTATTCACCATTTGCTCTAAGTTCAGAGGCTGCTAGTGTTAAGTGAGTGAGAGAGTGTAAACACTTGGTTTGGGGAAAAACTATAAGCTTAAACATCATAAGCTTATCAAACACTTGGGAAGTAAGTGAGTGCTATAGTATTTCGGTGGATGTTAGATTGATCTTGCAATCTTTGAGGTAAACCCAAAACTCTAGTCCTTTCTGTATTCTATGTTATTTCTTTTCTCAAAACCTTCTACTCGGTCCCCTAACCTTATTCTTATTTTGGTTAGGGAATCCAAGTTCTTAAGCACTTAAGTGGTGGTAAGCATATTTTCGTTTAATGGTTTAGTCTTCCTATTCTCTTTCATTTCATCTCCTTTCTTTAGACTCACCCTTGTTCATTGTGGTTTTAGGAGTGTTCCAAAAGTCCTAACTCAGTCCATTTTATCCCGGTAACTTTGGTAAGGAAAATAGGCTAGAATTAATATGTTATATGTTATCTATATGTTTATGTTATTAAAAGTGTTATGATATGTATATGTGTATGTAGGCTTGGGCATATGACCCATATGACTAACAAGACCCCAAATGGGTTATGGGCATATGACCTACTTAGCTAGTAGGACCCCATTAACCCCATGGGCATATGCTTGTTTAGTCTATGGGACCCCAAGTAATAATGGCCATTATAATAAGTGTATGTTATATGTATTATGTTAAGTCTTTATGTTTCCTTATGAAATTATGTATGTGACTTTGTGTTAGATTTTCCTTACTGGGCATTAGGCTCACTCCTTTCTGTTTATGTGCAGGAAAATAAGTTTAGAGGCGGAAAGATTCGTGACGCTTGGAGAATGTGTATCGATGATGAATGGAGTCAAGGGGCCGAGCGTTATCGATTCGAGGATGTAGTCTCCTTTTATGTTTTTTTATGGTTTTACATGTATTTTCCGCATTATTATGTAATGTCTTTTATTTTAAATCTTATTTTGTTTTAAAGACAATGGGATCCCAAAATCCTTCTTAGTATTCGTTTTTTTTGTAAATAACTCTTATTTTCAAGTTACTCAATAAATTATGGTATTTTCGTAAAATGTAAGTTTTTATGTATAGTTTCGATAATGGTCCAATTAGTCTAGATTAGTGGGTCATTACACCAACGGCCAGAACCTATGCATTTCTAACTTGAAGCTCCAACGGCTTATGTCTTTTCCCACGTAGTTTCTAGGTTACGGAGGGTTCTTGGTTCCAACGGCCAGACTCCCTCTTTCATCGTACTCAGCTTTCCTAAGGTAAATAGCCAATCCCGGGACTTGTAGATATACCGTTCGTTGGGATGGCTAAAGTGACCCGTTCCATCTCCCCATCGCGATCTTTACAAAGCTTGCGAGGCAAACACTTAATACGATTCCGCGGGATGGTGCTGGAACGGGAGTTCTTTTGGTGAGTGTCGCTAGACTTAGGGCTAGATCTTTGCGAAGCAAAACTAACTGTCATTGCGGACCTCACGGTGGCCGACTTCAGGGACTTGGCATGAAGCCTTGCGAGGCAAGGTTCGTTGCGGTCGGGGAAATCGTCACGCCTACCATGTGCGATCCTGGAGCAGGGGCTTTGCGAAGCAAGACCTGCTGTAATTGGGGGATCGATTATATCTGCTCCCAGAGCTGAAGCTTGCGAAGCGAAGCTTGCAGTGGTCGAGGAGCTCGCCATGCATTATTTTGTGAGACCCGGAGCTGAAGCCTGCGAAGCAAAGCTTACAGCGGTCGTGGATCTTGCCATCTTTCGCCTTGCGGGACCCAGAGCTGGAGCTTGCGAAGCAAAGCTTTCAGCGGTCGCGGATCTTGCCATCTTTCACCTTGCGGGACCCGGAGCTAGAGCTTGCGAAGCAAAGCTTTCAGCGGTCGCGGATCTTGCCATGCATTATGTAGAGTCCAAGAACTTTACTTAGCTAAGATAGATAATAGTGTGATAGTATTTATAGCATTATCTTTGTTACTGTGGATTTTTGGTTCAGACCGGGAATTATTTGGACACTCATAGTAGTACTTATAGATTTTCTAAGTTTAACCTATAGTTTAAGAATATTAAGTATAACCTAAGATTTGATTAATGTGACTGATATTAAGGATTATATTATTATATTATAAGGTTTAGACATCAACCAATAGGATTTTAAGCACATGTTTTGAATGGTAATTAAGGATTAAGATTTTTGAGGATTAAATATAATAAGGAGTAAAGTTTGAATGTTATAGGGTCAGTCAGCAGCTTTGAGTACGTTGAGGGCTTAGTCAAGGCTGTTTACTCCATTCAAACTTAGCTAAAAATGTGTAATTTCGTGTTTAAATATTCAGCGTGTGCCGATATATCGCAGCTATAGGGGGCGATATGTCGCAGCACGTAGATACGGAAAACACGAAACGATGCACGGTCGCCTCGGGCATACTGGCCCAGGCGATATATCGCCTACAGGGGGCGATATATCGCCTCCTTCAGCATGGATTCAAACTCTTTTGAATTCATTTCCTTTCAGCCATTCAAACTCCTTCAACAGTCCAGCATCTTGTGAACGAGTCTTCAGCCTCTGCTGAACGATTATTCAAATGATTTTCACCTAAAAAGCCATTATTTTTATTCAAGTAAAATCAAGATATTTTCATTCCCAAACTCTATAAATAGGACCTAGTACCCAGCCATTATTCACCATTTTCTCTAAGTTCAGAGGCTGCTAGTGTTAAGTGAGTGTGAGAGTGTAAACACTTGGTTTGGGGAAAAACTATAAGCTTAAACATCATAAGCTTATCAAACACTTTGGGAAGTGAGTTCTATAGTATTTCGGTGAAGGTTAGAGTGATCTTGCAATCTTTGAGGTAAACCCAAAACTCTAGTTCCTTTCTGTATTTTATGTTATTTCCTTCCTCAAAACCTTCTACTCAGTCCCCTAACCTTATTCTTATTTTGGTTAGGGAATCCAAGCTTTTAAGCATATAAGTCGGTAAGCATGTTTTCTATGGTTTAGTCTTTCCATCTCTTTCATTTCATCTCCTTTCTTTAGACTCACTCTTTCTTATGGTTTTAGGAGTGTTCCAAAAGTCCCAACTCAGTCCATAATCTCGGTAATTTTGGTAAGGAAAATAGGCTAGAATCAACATGTTATGTGCTTATGTTATCTATATGTTTTATGATATGATATGAGTATGTTATGAATATGTTGTGCATGTGTATGTTGTAGGCTTGGGCATATGCCCTATTTGACTAACAAGACCCCAAAAAGATTGTGGGCATAAGCCTATTTAGCTGGTAGGACCCCACTAATCTCATGGGCATAAGCTTGTTTAGTCTATGGGACCCCAAGTAATAATGGCCATTATAATAAGTGAATTATGTGTTATGATATGTCTTTACGTTATTATGAAATTATGTTTATGTTTATGACTATGTGTTAGATTTTCCTTGCTGGGCATTAGGCTCATTCCTTTCTGTTTATGTGCAGGAAATAAGCTTTAGAGGCGGAAAGATTCGTGACGCTTAGAGGATGTGTATCGATGGTGAATGGAGTCAAGGAGCCGAGCGTTATTCGATTCGAGGATGTAGTCTTGTTTATGTTTTTATGGTTTTAAATGTATTTCCGCATTTTTTTATGTAACTCTTTTTAGTTTTTAAGTTATTTTTGTTTTAAAGACAATGGGTACCCATATCCTACTTATTTTATGAAAGTAACCTTTGTTTCCATAAGTTTTCAATAAAATTATGGTATTTCTGCATAAAATGTAAGTTTTTATGTATAGTTTCGATAATGGTCCAATTAGTCTAGATTAGTGGGTCGTTACACATTACTTTATGAGACCTGGAGCTGAAGCTTGCGAAGCAAAGCTTTACAGCGGTCGCGGAGTATTCTGCGAAGGACTTGTCAGGAAGATGGGGGTGTTTCGGCGTAGCTCTCTGAATGTGCCTCAACCCCCAGTCCTATGAAAAATATTATAATAAATAACTCGATATATATTACTGACTGAGTAAATAAAACCTTGGTTTAACTTGAACACTGGTACCCCTTAGTATTTTTCTAATTAAATAGAATTATTTTAACTTCAAAAATAATGTTTTTCAATCATTAATCAATTAAAGGAGTTTCTATGTAATTATTAAAATGAGAACAAGTATGCAGTATTGAACAGTTCTTGAATGTTCAATAGCAGAAGAGTGCCCTCCATCGCTTACTATAACATATATTAAAACAAATGGCAGCAGTGATAAAAAAAATTCAATTCCTTCTGCCTAGGCTTACTACAGCTAGCCTCTTATTTACTACTCAGTTTATATATATATGGAAGACTTCTCAATGGTTACTACCCATAGATGGGTACTAACAATTATGATGATGTGGCAACATAGTAACTTGGTATTGCAAGTCACCAACAGATAAATATTTTTTTTCTACATTAATTTCAAAATTAGTTAATTTTTTTGCCATAATTAATATTATTTCTAACCAATGAGAGACACTAGCTGTATTTAGAAATTGACATGCATTTGAAAAATAAAAAGTTTACAATATTATATTTTCATAATAAATACATGTTTTTCATCAGGTAACACTTCCAAAAATTTGAAAAAATCAAAATTTACTTTTAGAATTATTAATTAACAACTACAAATATGGACCATTGATCTTAATCCAATAGTTAATATTAAAGTAACCATCCATAGGTAGTAACCATTAAGAGTGCACCCATATATATATATATATAAATATGTACAAAGCTAAACATTTGTCAAAAAGTAAAAATCATGTAATAAATATATATATAATTAAATTCATTCTTTTAACCCACCCTATATTGTAATGACCCAACTACTCTAGACTTTTGGACCATTAACGAAAACTATACATACTAATCCTTAATAAAACTTACAAGTGAAAATACCATAACTTAGTAAGAAACTTGTAAAAATAAGATTTAAACTTACCTAAAATTTAGGTTAGGATATGGGATCCCATTGTTTTAAAAACAGAACAAAACATAATTTAAAATAAAAAAGGATTACATAACAAGTGCGGAAAAATACATGTAAAACCATAAAAACAAGACTACATCCTCGAATCGTAACGCTCGGCTCTTGAATCCATTCGACCTCAATACACATTCTCCAAGCTTCCAAGAACCTTTCCCGCCACTAAGACTATTTTCCTACACATATAAACAAAAAGGAATGAGCCTAATGCCCAGCAAGGAAAATCTAACACATAGTTCATATACATAAATTTCATAAGAAACATAAAAACATACATAACACTTATATCATACACATACTATAATGCCCATTATTACTTGGGGTCCCATAGACTAAACAAGTCATATGCCCATTAGATTAGTGGGGTCCTACTAGCTAAGCAGGTCATATGCCCATAATCCATTTGGGGCTTGTTAGTCATATGGGTCATATGCCCAAGCCTACAAACATACATAACATAACATATTTCATAACATAAAAACATAAGATAACATATAAAACATAAAACATATAGATTCTATCCTATTTTCCTTACCAAAATACCAGGATGAGAGGACAGAGTTGGGACTTTGGAACACTCCTAAGAACCATTTGAAAAAGAGTGAGTATAGTGAAGAAGAGAAATGAAAGGAATGGAAGGACTAAACCATTGAGAAAATACTTACCAAAAACTTATGTGCAAGTTCTTAGATTTCTTAACCAAAATAAAGATTAAGGTTAGAAGGCTGAGTAGAAGACTATGAGAACTTTTAAAGAAAAAGTACAGAAACGAGCTATAGTTTGGGTTACCTTGAAGACTTATAAGACCGATTTAAACCTTGAACCGAAATACTATAAAACATTACTTCCCCAAGTGTTTGATAACCTTATGATGATCAAGCTTATGATTCCCAACCCAAGTGTTTACACTCTCACACTCACCTAGCAACTTGCAGCCTCTGAACTTAGAGCAAAAGATGAATAATGGCTGGGTACTAGGTCCTATTTATAGAGTTTAGGAATGAAAGGATCTTAATTTAACTTGAATAAAAGTAATGGCTGTTTAAGTGAAAATAATTTGAATTATCGTTCAGCAGAGGCTGAAAACTCGTTAAGAAAGATGCTGGACTTATCAAGAGGTTGAAGGGTTGAATGGAAAATGATTTTGAAAACATTCAAAATATGCTGAGGGAGGCGATATATCGCCCCCTATAGGCGATATATCGCCTGGACCATTATGCCCAAGGCAAACGTGCATCGTTTCATGTTTTCCGTATCTACGTGCTGCGATATATCGCCCCCTATAGCTGCGATATATCGGCATACGCTGATTATTTAAACACGAAATTACACATTTTTAGCTTAATTCAAATTGAGTAAACATCCTTGACTAAGCCCTCAAACGTTTTCAAAGTTGCTGACTGACCTTAGAGCATTCAAATTTTACCCTTATTAAATTTAATCCTCAAAATACTTAATCCTTAATCACCCATACATAACATGTGCTTAAAATCCTATTGGTTCTTATCTAAACCTTATAGTATAATAAATATTATCCTCAATATCAGCCATATTAATCGAACCTTAGGTTAAAATTAATATTCTTAAACTGTAGGTTAAACTTAGAAAATCTACAAGTACTACTATGAGTGTCCAAATAAATCCCGGTCTGAACCAAAAATCCACAGTCATAAAGATAATACTATAATTACTATAATACTACTATCTAACTTAGCTAAGTAAATTTCTTGGACTCTACAATTCTCCCCTACTAAAAAGAATTTCATCCTCGAAATTTACTTACCAATTAATTCCGGATACCAGCTTTGCATGTCCTCCTCCAACTCCCACGTTGCCTCCCGTTCAGAACTATTACTCCATAGGACTTTGACTATAGGAAAGCTCTTGGACCGTAACTGCTTCATCCCACTATCTAGGATGCTAACCGGTCGTTCCTCGTAACTTAAGTCTTTCTGGAGTGCTATTGTATCGTACTTGAGGACGTGAGATGGGCCTGACACATATTTGCGTAGCATCGAGATGTGGAACACATTGTGACTATCGGCTAGTGCTGGCGGTAGGGCTAGTCTATACGCAACTGGTCCCACTTTGTCCAATATCTCAAAAGGACCTATGAATCGGGGACTAAGCTTGCCTTTCTTCCCAAACCGCTTGACACCTTTCATAGGAGATATCTTAAGGAACACTTGATCTCCAATTTGGAATTCCACATCGCGTCGCTTGGCATCCGCATAGCTTTTCTGACGGCTTTGAGCAGTAAGCATACGCTGTCTAATAAGTGCTACTGCTTCTTGAGCTTGTCTAACAGCTTCGGGCCCTAGAAGCTGCCTTTCTCCTACCTCATCCCAGTGCAACGGTGATCGGCACCTTCTTCCATATAACAACTCATAAGGTGCCATCCCGATCGTTGACTGGTAGCTGTTGTTGTACGAGAACTCGATCGGCGGCAAGTACTTATTCCATGATCCTCTGAAATCAAATACACACACACGTAGCATATCCTCTAAAATCTGAATCGTGCGTTCGGACTGCCCATCTGTCTGAGGATGAAAAGCTGTACTAAGACTTAACTTAGTACCCATAGCTTGTTGTAAACTTCCCCAAAATCTCGATGTAAACACCGATCCTCTATTTGACACTATTGTCTTGGGGATTCCATGCAACCGTACTATCTCTTGGATGTAAATGTCTGCATATTGGTCTGCCGTGTATGAAGTTCTAACAGGCAGGAAATGAGCCGACTTGGTTAGTCTATCTATTACTATCCAAGCGGAATCATGCTGCTTATTCGTCCTTGGCAAACCCGTCACGAAGTCCATAGCTATATCGTCCCACTTCCATTCTGGTACGCTAAGCGGTTGCAATAAACCTGCAGGCCGCTAATGTTGGCATACAAGACATTTGGACACGAATTCTGCTATGTCATTTTTCATCCCTGGCCACCAATAGATTGCCTTGATGTCATGAGTCATCTTGGTAGACCCTGGGTGAACTGAGTACGGGGTACTGTGCGCTTCTTCCAGAATTGTCTTCTTAATACTTTGATCATTTGGCACGCATACCCTATCCTTATATCTCAATATACCTTGGCTAAATATTGAGAAATCTGTAGTCTTGCCTTCTCTGAATGCATCCATATGTGCTGCTAGTGTGTCATCATGTCTCTGACCAATCCGTATGTCCTCTAGCAGATTCGATTAGATAGATAAGTTAGCCAGCTTGCCTACAACTACTTCTATTCTGGCATTGATCAGCTCCTGCTGTAGCGGCTTCTCTATTCCGGATAAAGTTGCTAAATTTTCATAGTTTTTTCTACTAAGCGCATCGGCAACTACGTTTGCCTTTCCTGGGTGGTATAGGATTTCGCAGTCGTAATCCTTTACTAACTCCAACCACCTGCGCTGCCTCATGTTGAGCTCCTTTTGAGTAAAGGAGTACTTTAAACTCTTGTGGTTCGTATAAATCTCGCACCGTTCTCTGTAAAGATAATGGCGCCAGATTTTTAACGCAAAGACCACCGCTACCAACTCCATATCGTGAGTTGGATAGCGCTGCTCGTACTCCTTCAATTGTCGTGAGGCGTAGGCTATCACCTTGTCATTTTGCATTAGTACGCAACCCAATCCTTGTTTCGATGCATCGCAGTAGACCACGAACTTATCGTTGGGTGTCGGTACACTGAGTACTGGTGTTGAGCAAAGCTTATCCTTAAGCAACTGGAAGTTTTCTTAACACTTATCATTCCAGTTAAATTTTTGTTGTTTCCGAGTCAGGTTGGTGAGTGGAGTGGCTATCTTAGAAAAGCCCTCTACAAACTTCCTATAATAGCCTGCTAACCCTAGAAAGCTTCTTACTTCGGATGCGTTCTTTGGTTTGGGCCAATCCTACACGGCCTCTACCTTTGATGGGTCTATTGCAACTCCGTCTTTCGATATAATGTGCCCGAGGAACGCCACTTGCGAAATCCAAAACTTGCATTTCTTGAACTTTGCGTAGAGTTGATGCTCCTTCAATCGCGTCAAAATCAGCCTCAAATGTTCCTCGTGCTCTACTTCATCCTTGGAGTATATCAAAATGTCATCGATGAACACAACGACAAATTTATCTAGGTAATCCTTGAAGACCCTATTCATTAAGTCCATAAACACGGCTGGTGCGTTAGTAAGACCAAAGGACATAACCAAGAACTCGTAATGTCCATAACGAGTCCTAAAGGTTGTCTTAGGAATATCTTCTCCCTTTACCTTGATCTGATGATACCCGAACCGTAAATCAATCTTTGAAAATACAGTCGCGCCTCAGAGTTGATCAAACAAATCGTCGATCCGAGGTAACGGGTACTTGTTCTTAATCGTTACTTTGTTCAGCTCACGATAGTCTATACACATTCGCATACTTCCGTCCTTCTTCTTCATGAATAGTACCGGAGCTCCCCATGGTGAATGGCTTGGCCAAATAAAACCCAAGTCTAGGAGTTCTTGTAGCTGCGTCTTTAACTCCTTGAGTTCTGTAGGTGCCATCCGGTATGGTGCCTTAGAGATAGGCTCGGTGCCTGGAACTAATTCTATCGTGAAGTTTGTTTCTCGAGTTGGCGGCAATCCTGGCAAGTCATCGGGAAATACCTCTGGAAATTCTTGTATAACACGGTCATCTCCAACCTTAAGTGGTGTCTCCCTTTCCACATTCGTGATGCTGGCTAAGAATGCTTGACATCCTTTCTCCATCATTCTCTGAGCTTTGAGAGATGATACTAACGGGGTGCGTAATCCTGAAGCTTGTCTCGAACATCACCTTCTTGCGTTTACAGTCAATGGTTGCGCCATGCCGTGCTAGCCAATCCATGCCTAGTATTACATTGAAGTCCTTGATCACCAGTTCTATCAGGTCTCCTTCTAGTTCTATGTCCTCAATCTTGATCGGTACACCTCGTACTATCCGTGATGATAGAACTACTTTGCCCGAAGGCAACTCGGTTACAAACCTAGTTCTAAATCTTTCACAAGGTTTGCCTAGTTTTTCTATCATTCCTAACGAGATATACGAATGAGCGGCTCCCGAATCAAATAATACATAACATAAGTTATTGAGGATAGAAACCTGACCTGTGACCACTTTGTTGCTAGCATCAGCCTCTCCTTGGGTTAAGGCAAAAACCCTAGCAGGAACCATCTTTTCGTCCTTCTTCCCTTATGGCTTCTGCTGAGGACAATCTCTTTTACGATGCCCTTCCTGACCACAGTTAAAACATTCCTTGGTGTTTGCGCGACATTCTCCAGGATGCTTCTTCTGACAATTAGCACATGGCGGGTATTCCACGTAGCCCGGCCTATTTCCCCCATTATTCGTACGTGCCCTCTTATCGCTGTCGAAATTCTTGTTATCCAGATGCCGTCTTTTCTGGCTGTTACCGTTGTTGCTGGACTGATTGTTGCCATCATGGTTGTTGTTCCGACTGACCTAAGGTTGACTCTGCTGTCTAGGTTCAGGCTTACTGGCTTCTTCTTTACTTACATTGGCCTGCAACCTTTCTACTTCGATTGCCGTCTCAAGAACGTCGGCATATGTAGTGTTTCCCGGGTTTGCTAGCTTAACCCCCATCTCGATTTTTGGTCGAAGTCCTCTAACAAATTTGTTTACCCTCAGAAAATCGGTTGGAACCATCGCAGATGCGAATTTAGCTAAGCGATCGAACTGACGAGCATACTCTGCCACCGATAAGGTACCCTGCTTCAAGTTAGCAAACTCCTCAACTCTCGTAGCGAGTACAGCCGAATTGTAGTACTTCTTGTGGAAGAGCTCCACAAATCGAGTCCATGTCATGGTGGCAACATCATGCGATTGCTGGACCAAGTCCCACCATATCCTGGCATCCTTCTTGAGCAAAGACGAGATGCAGGATATGCGGTCTGCATTACTGAGATTCATGTGCGTCAGAATCAGCTCCACATTCCTTAGCCACTCCTCTGCCTCAAAGGGGTCTGTAGTCCCTTCGAAGTTTGGAGCGTGCTGCTTGCGGAATCTCTCATACACTGGCTCCAAGTGATGTACCGGATACGGCGCGTAGTTCGTCACTGGCCATCCCCCATATGAACCAATTTTTTGGGGTGTTGCGGCCATTTGCTGCGGATGCGGCTGCGGTGGAGGCTTAGTCTGAGTCTGAGCCTGTTGGCGTTGTTGCTGCAAAAGTTCCTCGACTTGTTGTCGCAGTCTGGTGATCTCTGCAGTGTTGTCAGCTGGCGGTGCTAGCGCGTTGCGGCTAGTAGTAGCACGCACTCCCCTTATTCGAACTGGAGGGGCTTCATTGGTCGCTGGAACAGCGTTGGAGGCGTTTCCGTTGGTGCGTGCAGATCTTCGGAGCGACATCTTCACCAAAAGTTCTAACAGTTGAGAACATGTTAGAACTTACCCTAATAGGCTCTAAGGCAAAACTTATTCTAAAACAAACATAACTCGAACCTATTAATTATGACTTAGAAAAACAAGCCATCTTTATTTTCTAAGTCTGTTTCTAATTATCCTATATGACTTAATTCTCAGGCTCGAAACTTATCTTTGTTCCAAAGTTAACCATATTGAGGGAGGGCTGGGATCAGTAAAATCGTTCCCACTACTATGGCCCCCTAACTCTCAATAAGGAAACTTGGTTCATTGATTTGTATCCACCCTCACCGAACTTAGTCATTATTGATTTTATTTAGTATTTATTATGATTGCGAAAATAAAAATCAAACTCATACATGATAATAAAATAGCATGTTATTCATTTGGAAAAAAAAGTTTTTCACTTATTACAATCATAAAATAAAGAAATAAATAAAACAAACAATGAAAAACTAACTATTCTAAAAATCAGGATCTTCTACATCCGATCCTTCATCTAGCATATCGTCATCTATCTCCTCATAATCATCATTGTCATGTGCATTAAAATGTCCTCTAGGAAGGTTTGTGAGAATCCTATGTTTTTGCTCATTTGTGAACTGAAATTCGAATTTTGCAGTGAACCTAACTAAGAGGAAATAATATCGCATTGCTAATGGCAGTTCATTCTCATCATTCATGGTTTCCCATATTTCTTCTAAGGCTGCTATTACAGGATGGAAATCTTTAAATAGCCTAATTATTAATACATATTGTTCTGTTGATCTCAACATTATTTGCTTAGACTCTTGAAGGTGACCTATCTCTTTGTGGAACAAGAGCAATCTTCGAGTGATTCTTTCTAGTGCTCCTACGGTGTTTCTTGGCTCCCTTATTCTTTTTGAAGCCTTAATGGCTCGAATATCCTGATAGGTTAAAGCTCCGTTCATACTTAACTGAAAACATAAACACTAAAAATCGTTAGCTATACATATAAGCACAATAACCATAACTTAAATACTTACTTGGCGGTCAGATTCGGAGCATTGAGCGTGTGTATCGAGGAGAACTTCATGCGAAGGAACCGCTTTCTCTGATACCAACTGTAATGACCCAACTACTCTAGACTTTTGGACCATTAACGAAAACTATACATACTACTCCTTAATAAAACTTACAAGTGAAAATACCATAACTTATTAAGAAACTTGTAAAAATAAGAGTTAAACTTACATAAAATTTAGGTTAGGATATGGGATCCCATTGTTTTAAAAATAGAACAAAACATAATTTAAAATAAAAAGGGATTACATAACAAGTGCGGAAAAATACATGTAAAACCATAAAAACAAGACTACATCCTTGAATCGTAACGCTCGGCTCTTGAATCCATTCGACCTCAATACACATTCTCCAAGCTTCCAAGAACCTTTCCTGCCAATAAGACTATTTTCCTGCAAGGAAAATCTAACACATAGTTCATATACATAAATTTCATAAGAAACATAAAAACATACATAACACTTATATCATACACATACTATAATGCCCATTATTACTTGGGGTCCCATAGACTAAACAAGTCATATGCCCATTAGATTAGTGGGGTCCTACTAGCTAAGCAGGTCATATGCCCATAATCCATTTGGGGCTTGTTAGTCATATGGATCATATGCCCAAGCCTACAAACATACATAACATAACATATTTCATAACATAAAAACATAAGATAACATATAAAACATATAACATATAGATTCTATCCTATTTTCCTTACCAAAATACCGGGATGAGAGGACAGAGTTGGGACTTTGGAACACTCCTAAGAACCATTTGAAAAAGAGTGAGTATAGTGAAGAAGAGAAATGAAAGGAATGGAAGGACTAAACCATTGAGAAAATACTTACCAAAAACTTATGTGCAAGTTCTTAGATTTCCTAACCAAAATAAAGATTAAGGTTAGAAGGCTGAGTAGAAGACTATGAGAACTTTTAAAGAAAAAGTACAGAAATGAGCTAGAGTTTGGGTTAACTTGAAGACTTATAAGACCGATTTAAACCTTGAACCGAAATACTATAAAACATTACTTCCCCAAGTGTTTGATAACCTTATGATGATCAAGCTTATGATTCCCAACCCAAGTGTTTACACTCTCACACTCACCTAGCAACTTGCAGCCTCTGAACTTAGAGCAAAAGATGAATAATGGCTGGGTACTAGGTCCTATTTATAGAGTTTAGGAATGAAAGGATCTTAATTTAACTTGAATAAAAATAATGGCTTTTTAAGTGAAAATAATTTGAATTATCGTTCAGCAGAGGCTGAAGACTCGTTAAGGAAGATGCTGGACTTATCAAGAGGTTGAAGGGTTGAATGGAAAATGATTTTGAAAACATTCAAAATATGCTGAGGGAGGCGATATATCGCCCCCTATAGGCGATATATTGCCTGGACCATTATGCCCGAGGCAAACGTGCATCGTTTCGTGTTTTCCGTTTCTACTTGCTGCAATATATCGCCCCCTATAGCTGCGATATATCGGCATACGCTGATTATTTAAACACGAAATTACACATTTTTAGCTTAATTCAAATTGAGTAAACAGCCTTGACTAAGCCCTCAAACGTTTTCAAAGTTGCTGACTGACCTTAGAGCATTCAAATTTTACCCTTATTAAATTTAATCCTCAAAATACTTAATCCTTAATCACCCATACATAACATGTGCTTAAAATCCTATTGGTTCTTATCTAAACCTTATAGTATAATAAATATTATCCTCAATATCAGCCATATTAATCGAACCTTAGGTTAAAATTAATATTCTTAAACTATAGGTTAAACTTAGAAAATCTACAAGTACTATTATGAGTGTCCAAATAAATCCTGGTCTGAACCAAAAATCCACAGTCATAAAGATAATACTATAATTACTATAATACTACTATCTAACTTAGCTAAGTAAAGTTCTTGGACTCTTCATATATATATGACAACATACTATTAATTGATACAAATATATATAAATTTATTTAATGTTTCTAATAAGTACTACTCTTCCTAATTGATAAAAATAGAAATTACTGTGCTTTTATAGTTTACTCAGCATTTATAAAGTTTATAATATAGACACGTATGTAAGTGTGTATTATATATATGTATAGTTTGTATCTTTGTTTCAAAATCCATGCATCAACCCCAAGCCAAACAAACAAAACACAATGATATTATTGACCCAACTCAGTATGAATAAGCCTATAAAGTATGCAACATGCATATATACAAATAAAGATCAAACTTTGAAACCATAATATAAACTCACAAACTGTAAAAAACTACAGAAAAATTAAATGATGAATAAAAAAATATAAAAAAACTAAAAAAACAAACCTTTCTCACAAAAACATAACAACAGAGTAATCTTTCAAGCACATAATATATATATAGGTATTAGCAAAAGCTAAACATTTGTCAAAAAATAGAACTCATGTAATATATTTAATGAAATTCATTCTTTTAACCCACCCCATATATGACAACATAATATTAATTGATACAAATATATATATATAAGTTTATTTAATGTGTCTAAGTAAGTACTACTCTTCCTCGTTGATAAAATGAGAAATTAGTTATATAGGTGCTTTTATAAACATAGTAAAACAATAAAATAGTAGATAGAGAACTATGAAGGAAACCTACAAGCATTAATAAGATTTTAGGATTGATTAGATTAACTATCAAGATTAAATAATGCTCAAACAAATAATTCTAACAATAGATCAAGAGCCAACCCATTAATACTTGGCATGGTTAAAATCTAGCATGGTTTTATTAAAAAATCCCTGCAGCCATTAAAAAACAAAAACAAAAACTTTAAAAACCTATACTTGCCTCTGAAAAGTAACATAATAATATTTAATATAACCTGTACACACAAAAAATATAGAAGTATATAAATCTTATAAATCCTAAATAACATATAAATATAGTAACATATAAAAAAATATTAACATATAAATCTTTCTCTAACTTGACCATCCTTGAGGCATTAGTGATTTGATTTAGAATGTTCTCTTTCACAGCCTGTTCATTGGCAAACAACAAAAAGGTCTACCCTAAAATGAAACTAATCTCTAGGAAACAAAAGTACAAACACATTTCAAAGAAATATATACCTCTTTGCTATCTGGGCTATGTCTGAGGTCGCTGTTGTTATACAGATCCTCTTCATGCCTTGTCCCAGTAAACTACATGCATACTTTTGAATCATGAAACAAAAACTCCATTAAATTACAAAAAATACATGCTATCTGAGGCTACATCTGGGTTCGGATCACTTGGCTTCAGGGTCGCACGTGAGGGAGGCCGAGATGGGCCGGAGTGATTCGGACACTTCCGCTTGGGTCATTGGAGATGGTGAGGGAAGGTCAGAGGGGACTAACTGGTTTTGGGTGAGGGAAGGACGGAGGGGAGTGACTAGTTTTGGGTGAGGGGAAATGGAGCTGATAAAGATGGTGGTGGTGTGAGTTTTGGGGGTTGCGACAGGATAGGTTTAGAAAGATATATATTTATAGTAGGGTTATTAATAGGTAGGGTTTGATTATTGGGGTTTCGATTACTTTGGGTTTGGCCCTTCAGTTGTTTAATAATGTACAATAGTAGTAATTGTTTATATATTTATACTAATTGTTTACTAATGTGTAATTGTTTAATAACGTGCAATTTTATTAATAATGGTAGTGTTTAAATGTTTATAATAATAGTGGAGTTTTGGGTTTTGATTTTAATACTAATGTGATCTTAAATTTACCCAAAATTTATACTACAAAATATTAATAATTAAAAATTTATACCCACAATTTTTAACTTAGATAAACAAAATTTCTATTTATATATATATAAATTAATTAAAATTAAATAAACTAGGTGGACAAAATTTAGAAGATATTATTATCATCATATAATATTAATATTTAGGTTATTTTGGATAACAAATTAGATATACATTAATAATAATATTCATAATATATAAAGTGTATATCTTAATAAATATTGTCGTTATTAATTTCCATATATATATATATATATGGTGGATTAACATAATTATATTAAAATTTTAACTTTATTATTATTATTATTATTAATTTAACTTTACTTTCAGGATTACATCCATCTCTATTCAGCTTCAACACTTTGAATGCTATCACGTTAGTATTAAAATATTAATTATTTATTATTACATAAATAATTGGAAGTTGCTAAGAAAATAAAAATTTAGTTAATTAGTATATTTGAAAACATATTTTATCATTTAATAATTTACCAAATGATTACCTACCCTTGATTAAATAATAAAATTTAATATGAAAGTTAAAAAATAAAACTATGTTCACACATTTTCTCAATACAACTAAGCAAACGTGCATTGCACGTTACTTTCTGTTATTATATATATATTGTGAGAGTTGAATAACATAAGAGCACACACAAAGTTAAGTTGTAAAAACTCAGGCTCCCATTTCCCCAAGTAAGCCATTCTCACAAGTCATTTCAGTTCAAGCCCGTTCTTCTTGACATATATGCATAGAAAAATCTTCAAAAGGGTCTAACCAGAATGATTGCTAGATAACAGAAAGATTAAATTACTTATCAACAAAAAATGTTAAAGTACAAATGCGAAGCTACCTCTTTGAATGCTTGTGTATTGGAATCACTTTGAGTCCCAACACTTTCTATCTTCACTCCCTTGAAATCCCATCACTGAAATCTCTCCCAAACGACAATAATTTCAACAAAACAAAAAGAGAGAACAGAATAGATAAATAAGAAAAAAATAAGGGTAATGATTAGTGTACCACTAGAATCCATAGCAAAATGAGCAATGATGGAATTAGTATTTTAGAGAAGAAAACCAGATAGAACCATTACAGTAGTACTGTAACGCCTTACTACCTTAGAGCCGTTACTAAGTGAGGTTAAAATGTGCAATTAACTCGCTAAAAGAGGTTTTTAAAACAAAAGTGTGATTAAACAGAAGTTTAGGCTGTAATCTTTAAAAAGGTACTCTACTTCATTAAAAATTCAAAAGTTTAACACACGGGATCCCAGAACTCGGTTTATAAAATATTTACATCTCAAAATAAGTTTATAAATAGTTAACCATCAAAACTAGGGTTTGTACAGCCTTTCCTCAAAAAATATTCCCAACCAAAGCAGTCGGGCAGGCCAAACATGTACGCGCCGCCCCCACGCTCTCCGTACTCATGGCTGGTTGAATTTCTCTTTGCCCTTACCTGCAACACAGAGCACCCGTGAGCCGAAGCCCAGCAAGAAAACTCAAGCAGTACATAACATATGCAAAATAAACAGTCATCATAGCAGATAGCTCATATCTAGTCAGACAGTCCATAAAATCTAACACATATACGGCCATGCCGTCCCAGAAGCGTTACCAAAGCCTGGGATCTCGGTCTACACCGTAAGGATATCCCATGTATCCCTCGGGATCTCACCCTAACCACGAGCACTCCAGGTGCTAAATGGTATTCCCGGCCTCACTGCCGTTCTCGGCCCTTCCCCGTTCATTTCGCTATTTCCACATTTAGCACACTCAATTAACAATCAAATATATAACCATTCATGTAATGCTACATCCTAGCAATAATACAATCTAGGGCCGCGCCCTGCAACAAAACTAAGGGCCCAAGCCCCCGCTCTACAGGTGTTACAGTTTTCTTACTTGTATCCCGAGCTTTCTGATGCACTAAGGCCGCGAGCACGGTCCTCTAACCCGAGCCTCTCCGGAGACCTAGTCACAACACATATAAAACACCCTTTAATACTAACCAATCCCACACTCTCGGAATCCCCAAATTCCTAAAACGATACATCGGAAACATCCCCTGAACCCTCGGAGCAAAGGCTCAAAATTGCAAAATCTCATGTTCTGAAAATGGCCTAGCGCCGCGGGGCTGCCCTAGAGGGTCGCGGCACCCAGCAAGTCAGAGAGCTTCCCATGCCCAGAATCAGCCTCGCGCTGCGGCGCCCAAGAATAGGGCCGCGACGCTCCTTCACGAACCCAGAAATCTGGGTTTTTCCCCTGCATTTCCCCGAGCCAAAACCACTCCAAATCATCCCAAACTCATACATAAGCCCCAAAACCAGTTCAAAACCCCAAATAGACCATTCAACAACCTATAAACATCATAATCTAGCTCAATTACACAACCACTCCCAAAATTCATACTTAAGTTTCAGATTTCAAACACCTAAACCAAAACTTGAAAGAAGTGCAAACCAGACCTCTAGATTCTTAAACCATAACCGTTATGAGATTTCAAACATGTTTAATACTCTTACCTCAATCAAAAATTCAACTTGAGCTCCCTCCAATCCCAGCTTTAAACCGAATTCCTCTTGATAAACCAGCTGAATTCTCATGCAAAACAAGCCATGGCTATCTTTCAATTCCTTCTAAAATCAAGTTCAAAACTTAACAAAGCAGGGAATAAATTCATACCTCTGAGTAATCCTTGACCTGAGTTTGATTCCACACCCTTGAGCTCTTCACTAGCCTCAAAGAACTCAGCTCACTTCCTCTTCCACTTTGCCTTCTAGGTTCTTAGTTTTTCCTTTCCCTTCTTAATTTCTCTAGCCCTCCAAACTTGATTTCAGTCATACTTAGCATAAAGTATCGTGTATATCCATTTCCCTCATCCAAAGCTATCTAAACCTCTGCCAAAGACCATCTTACCCCTCCATTAAAATCCCTTCCTAACTAAACCTCAAGGGCACTCTTGTCCTTACACTTACATTACAATTCTACCATTTCTCCATCTGAACTTGTTACTCTCAGCAGTTGCTAACGGTTACACAAGTTACCAGTTTATCAGTTACCATTAACTCACAAGAACTAAATTTACAAAATCCCCAAAACACCCCTGGGCTCCTCCCGAGAAGGGTATTTAGTCCCGTTGTGACTTTTGAGTTATCTAGCTCTCTAGGACCGTCTCGGCACGTGCATCACATTAATATCACCACATCCACGTGGTACAAATCACATAATATAATTATCACATTTATGCCCTCAACGGGCTAAGATTACAAATTTACCCCTATCATGCAAACGGGGCCCACATGCATATTTATACCACCTAAACATGCATTCTAATCACATATTCATTTAAATTCATATATTATCATATTAATTCACTTATTTCCCTCCAGGCAAGCTAATCAAGGTCCTAAACCTTATTAGCAACTTAGGGTGTTACAAGTACACTCCCAAAAGACAAAAAGACGCGATTGATGAGTTGAGTCTGATCCGAATATGAGGTCTTGGAGTCGAGGAGCCTCTCAAAGGAAAGATCGATGGAAGAAGAATAAGAAGACGTGAATTGGCATGAGTCTAAATTTTTGCTAAATTTTATAGATTGGGGTATTTTACATCAGCTTAGACCTTAGACATATGAGATTGAAATTGAAATAAAGGGAGAGAGAGAGTCTTTTAAATAGATCTTAAAGACACGAGAGAAAGATATGATAATCTTACCTAAAGAAATCTAAGTGGAGAGTTGAAGCCATGGGTGAGAGAAGAAGAAACTAGAGGAATTGGTGTAGTGTTGCTCGAGGAAGACGGGAGATATAGAAATGAAAAAAGTGTTTTAAAAAAAATTAAAAGCAACAAAAATTTGTTTTCAAAATTTACTTAATTTTATTTTTAAATTAAAAAAAAGTCACCTACCGAATGAGTTTCCTTAAAATATTTTCAGATTTTTTATTAAAAAAATAAAAAACTACTTTTTAAAGTGTTACTAACGTACCCATTACTTTAACAAAATGAACTTTAATTTAAAGATATGAATAAAATTAGCAAAGTATGTCGGGTAGAAAAATAATCAATATGTATATAATTTTAAGCCATGCGATTGGACAAGTTAACTTTTGTTTTTAAAATATATTTTAATATTTGTTTTCTTTCTTTCACCATATATATGTGTTCTATATAATAAGTGTGTAGATGATGAAATTTTTTTATTTTAACGGATTTTTATTTTTTTAATGTTAACTTTAATGGAATATTCTTATACTTAACAGAATATTCTTATTTTTAACGGTAGTTTGTAAACACTTAAACTTAAATAAAAATAAATAAAAAAAATTAAAATAGGATATTTTTGAGATATTTTACAATGATAATTATTGAAAAATAATAAATAATTAAACAAATTAAAATATGATATTTTTCAGATATTTTACAATAATAATTATTTTAAAATAATAAATAATTGAACAAATTAAAATATGATATTTTTGAGATATATTATAATGATAGTTATTTAAAAATAATAAAATCAGATGTTTTATAACTTAAATAAAATTTAATTAAACTCTAACTCACTTATTAGAATAATAGAATATTAAGCATATAATATAATCTACTGTGAATTAACAACAAATTACTTTTTTAAAAAAACTAGCAAGAAACTTTAATTTAAAATCTACATATATTTAATATTACATTAAACATATATAGATATATATATATGTATTTTTTTTATCCTAGTCTCTCTGTCTTTCTTTCTCTCCACATATATAGAAATATATATGTATATTTTTTTTTTATATATACAAATATATAAACTCTCTCTCTATATGAGGCACATTAAAAAATAATTTTTAATATATTATTATTATTATTTTAATTTTATTTGATTACCAATTGTATATACTTCATGTAATATATAAATAGTTTATATTATAATAATATTACAATATTACTGGTTTGAGAAAATATATTGAACAATATTATAAATATTATAAAATATAATGATATTAGTAATAGTTAAAGAAAATATTTAAAATGAATAAAATATATTAAAAATATAACATTTAAAGGATATAGAGCAAAAAGAAAAATAAGCTGAAGTATCGTGTAATGTAAATGTTTAAGGTAAAATAGATAAAGTAGTGTTTTTGTAAGGTATTTTGAATGATAGAGTAGAGTATCCATTGAGAGTGCTATTATATTAAAGATTGATGATCACTTTTTTTGGGATACCTTCACCCTCCCTAAAACTCCAATTCTATGGGCAATTCCCTATCCATCAGGGTAGGATACCCATGAATAAATAGATTTCTATCAGTTTAGTAACTAGAAAAATGTTAAAATAAACAGTTCAATATTTTCCAAATAATGGAAAATATTATTGTCAATATTGTTAATGTTACTTACAAATTTTTCTTATTTATTTGTTTTATAAATGTATTAATGTACAATATGTTATTTTTAATTTTTTTAACATTAAGTATATTATTTCCTCAATGTAGTATAATTCATCATCTACTTGTTCAAAATACAATAGAAAAATGATGGATAAAAGTTGGATTTTCCAAAAGAATAGATTATCCGTGGAGTATTTTGATGGACTTAAGAGTTTTATTAAATTATCAACGCTTCACTAAAATGGTGAAAATAAGATTCGATGTCCATGTGTTTTCATGTATGAACTTATATTACCATGACTTGGAGACAATTGAGCGTTATATATTCGTAAAGGGATTTTATAGTAAATATGTTACGTGGGAGTATCATGGGGAAGATATCACAGAAGTAAACGAAGACCGAGATGAAGTAGAAACAAATAGTGAAGAAGACGAAATATCATGTGATAGTGATAATGAAGACGATGACGATATGATACCAGCATTAGAAGATTTAGCTAATCAATATCATCGAAATAGTGATTTTGTGAACCTTGGAGACTCAAATGACCACACGATGAAAGTAATACATTGCCTGACTTATTTGCTAAAGCAAAAAAAGAGTTGTATTTTGGATGCACAACATTCTCAATCTTAACATTTATTGTTAATTTAATGAACATTAATGTTATGTGTGGTTGGACCGACAAATCATTTGACTTGTTGCTTAATTTACTTTGGAAAGCATTTCCCAATGACAATAAGATTCCACGGTCTTATCATGAGGCTAAGAAAATGTTGCGTGATCTTGGTTTAGGGTATGAAACTATTCATGTATGCGAGTTTGATTGTGATTTATACTGGAAAGAGAATAAAAAGGCTGAAAGATGTCCTATAGTGGTCATGAACGATACAAATTCCAAGGAACTAAAGGTAAGAAGATCTCGAACAAAAAGATGTAATATTTTCCTGTAACTCCACATTTGCAAAGGCTTTTTATGTCTCGCCATACATCATCTGATATGAGGTGGTATATGGAAGAGCGTGTTGATACCGAAGGTACTTAGACACCCAGCAGATGCAGAGGTTTGGAAGGATTTTGATAGACAATATTTTGATTTTGCCAAAGAATCTAGAAATGTTAGGTTGGTATTTGCAACAGATGGGTTCAATCCATTTGGTGATTTATTAAAATCGTACAGCATGTGGCCAGTGTTGCTAATGTCATATAACATGCCACCATGGAGATGTATGAAACAGAGAATTCTTAATGATGGCATTACTAATTCCAGGACGTCGTGCTCCAGGTAAAGACATAGATGTCTATTTGGAACCTTTGATCGATGAGCTTAAGTAACTATGGGAAAATGGTGTGCGTACTTTTGATATTATCAATAAAGAATATTTTACAATGCGTGTTGCAGTATTGTGGACAATAAATGATTTTCCAGCATATGGTATTGTATCTGGGTATAACACTCAAGGGTATAAGGCTTGTCTTGTTTGTTAGGATGACACATCTTCATTTCGAATAAGAAGAAAAATATGTTTTATGGGTCATCGTTGATATTTATGTCCGAATCACGAATGGCGCAATGATATAGAGTATGATGGTACAACTGAAAGACGTTTACGTCCAAGAATTTTAACAGGAGATGAAATCTTATATAAATTAAAAGGTGTGTGGAAATGTAGGCCAGGTAAAAATGATAAGATCATTAAGGACAATAAGCAACAAATGAACGATGCATGTAATGAAAACAAAACGAACTGGAAGCGAAAAAGTAATTTTTGGGAGTTAGAATATTGGCCTAAATTAAAACTAAGACATAACTTGGATGTGATGCATATTGAGAAAAATATATGTGATAGTGTGGTTGGTACAATATTTAGTATCGATGGGAAGTCTAAAGATACTGAAAATGCAAGACTTGATTTACAAGACTTAAATATTCGTAAGTAGCTACACATGAAAAAGTAGGGGAATAACTGGTTGAAACCAGTAGCATGTTATACGTTATCAGCGAAGGAACGACAAGAATTTTGTACGTTTACAAAGTCTGTAAAATTTCCTGATGGATATGTAGGAAATATTTCTCGAAATGTTAACATGAAGGATGGGAAATTATTTGGGTTGAAAAGTCATGATTATCATATCTTATTATAGAGGTTGTTACCTATTGGACTAATACCATATTGAAAAAGAAAGTGAAGGATGTAATTGCTGAGTTGTCGTTATTCTTCAAAAAGCTATGTGCGAGGACATTATATGTGAAAGACTTAGATGAATTGGAAGAGGGCATTGTGTTCATGCTTTGTAAATTAGAAAGTATTTTTTATCCTGCTTTCTTCGATGTGATGATACATCTTGCGGTGCACCTGCCATTAGAAACTAAGTTAGGCGGTCCTGTACAAATGAGATGGATGTATTCAATCGAAAGGTAATATAAATTACAGCTTAAATTATTTTATAATCAATGAAGAAAATATTTTTATTACTATTTATTAAGAACATAATAATTTTCAGGAAATTAGGTCATTTAAAAAAATATTTAAAGAACAAAGCCCGACCTGAAGGTTCAATTGCTGAAGGATGCATTATTACTGAGGCATTAAATTTACGTTCAATGTATCGTCGTGGAATAGAAACACGCTTTATTCTTCCAGATCGTAATCCTGAACACCTTGGAATTAGAAAACAATCTACCATATCTATATTAAACGTGCCTACAAGACCATTTGGAACACAATCATCTATCACATTGACTCAAGATCAATGAAACCAAGTACTATGGTACAATTTAAATAATTGTGCTGAGTTAGAACCATACTTAACGCAAGTTTATTGCTTTTTATTTTCCTAATTCTAACACATTTATGTTTTAGCATAAAATTAATCTTTCAAGTGCTTATTATGAAAACAGTGAATATAGATTATTCTTACAATCACAAGGAATTTTGGATATTGATCAAATGGAAAAGAATGAATTTTCAACTTGGTTTGAAAATAAAGTATGTTTAAAATATCTCTGTTTGATATTTTAAATTTATTATGCGCCTTCGTCTTACATTTACAATATGTTATTGTGATCACAGATAAAAAAAAAGAATGAAACATCATCTGGTGAAGCACAAGAAGATTTGTATGCAATTGCCATGAAACTAGATTATTTGGTTAGTACATATGCTGGTTGTATTGTTAATGGAGTTCGATACCATACAAAAAGTCGAGACGAAAAACGTTTAACTCAAAACTATGGTATTAAGGTTGAAGCTGAATATGATGGAAAAATATATGATTTTTACAGTGTCATCGATGAAATTTGGGAAGTGCATTATATATATTGGAACAAAGTTATATTGTTCAAATGTTCTTGGTACAATACCATCGAAAGTGAAAATAGAATGTACATTGAATATCATTTTACTAGTATAAATACCAGCTCAAAATGGTTTGAAGATGAACCATTTGTTATTGCCAATCAAGTAAGTTCAGTTTTTTATTTGGACGACCTTAAAAATAATAAAGTTTGGAAAGTGGTGCAGCAAGTAAATCATCGTCACATCTGGGACATACCATCAAAGCCAGAGGATGGTGAAGTTGATGTTGAATATCCCACTATCATCAATTCCGAAGCATATCATGAAGAATCATCGAATGACATTGACGTAAATTTTGATTCAATGACAAGTGATACTAATCTTACTCGAGGTGATATTGCAGATATAGAATGTGATGGTGGATTGTTCAATGATCTTCTAATAGATCATAATGATCAAGTTCAAAACGAAATAAACATTGATGATGCTGATGAAGAAGCTTTACTTAATGATTTCGAAGAAACAATTTTGAGTGATGAAAGTGATTAATCATAAAGTGTGTTATTATTATTATTTTTCTATAAATTTTTTATTATGCAAATTTATTATGTGCTAATACTAATTACATATTCTCATCTCTTTAATCATGTCAAATAAGAAGTCTCTCGATCCACCATTAACTAGTAGAAGGTTGTTTGGTCGTAAGAGGACACATATTAACTCTTCATCATCTACACAGTCTCCTTCTCCTTTGTCATGTTCTCCAAATGATGAATCAACAATACTGCTAAATGATGAAGCACATGAATCCTTAGAAGGTACAAAGTGTTCATGTATGACTTATGATAATATGTACATTAAAAATTTATGAAAATAGTTTTGATTACAAGTAATATTATAATTATTGTACAGAATCAAAGAAGAGAACTCGTGGCCCTACTCGTGGAGATGGTGTTAGACATTTCTTAAAGGAAGATGCAAGTCAGTTAAAGATTTCCTATAAAAAAGGTGAACTTCGAGTTCATGGGACACATACTAGTACATTTGCGAACACTGTTTGTGTAAAAGTACGCCATCATGCGCCACTTTAGTATAGTGATTAGGCTTAAATTCCCCTAGAATATAAGAAAGTTGTATATGCTCGTATCATGGTATGTTTATGTTTGTATATGTATTTTATAATATTATTTTTACATTAAAACAATTTATTTATTTTCTTAAATTCTTTTTGTAGGACGTATTCGAAATGGATTTTAAAAAAGATCCATATCTAGAAAACTATTTGCAATCATTATTGTTCAGAGTGCGATAAAGACTATTGTAACAATTGTCATACACAATACAACAATATCATCAAAGAAGGTTAAAATCTTATTGAAAACCGTCCTGTGAAGTTGGTGTTAAGAGACGAAGATTAGGAATGGATGTGCAATGAATGCTTCTCTAATGAAGAATGGAAGGTATTATATCTTTCTAGAATTTGTGCACATTTCATAATTTTTAATTCTTAAAACTCACATGACAAGTATTTTGTAGAAAAAGTCAATTGTAGGATCAAAAAATAGATCAAGCGTTTCTTTTATGCATTCTGGTGGAACTAAGTCATTCATTCAGTATTTACATGAGGAGGTAAACATATTTTTGACATAATATCATTGTAATTTTATTATATTTAATGTTATTAATTATTTAAATCTATTACAAAAATCAAAACAAACAATGGATGACAAAGTACAACAAGAAACAATGAAGTTCGGAGAGATTGAAATGTTTCGAAAAACTCATTGTGCAATTAAGAATGAGTGGACCCACAGAATAGCCAAGGACAAATATGTATGTTCGACTTTTAAAAATTATGAATTTTTACCTTCTAACTTTTGTAAAACTATTACACTATAATTTTGTTGTTATTGTAGAACGAAATGGTAGAGTTACGAAAAGAGAAACTCATTCAATTTGAAGATGGATTGTTACTAGTATTGGATGAGGCTGCTATGTACAGGCAAGTTTTTGTTGGGGTTTTATGCCCTAATTAAAACCCAAATTCTTTGTAATCTCATTTTATTATCAATAAAAGAGTATAAATCATTTTTTGACTTGGTCAATCACTTTGCTCACATGTTTTATTTTCATGATTATTTGTTTAATATAAACTTCTATTAAATCCCGAGCATATAGCTAATCTTATTTATAGTGACGTAATCACAGTTGAATATAAATATGATTATATGTTCAAAATAAGTTAGTCCTAAGATTAGTCAGTGCACAGGATTTACACTAGCTTGCCAATCTACGATATGATCTACTTACACATTATAGTGTTATGTTTTTTCCAGAACATTAGCAAAGTAGATAAGATCGGATGTATTTGTTACATCAAACTGGACCGATATTGACAGTTGATAAGATAAGTAAACATACTGTTATTATCTATTATAGTCATATCATATAGTTGACCATAGGTCAATTCAATCTCAATTCTGAGTGGTTAGTATTCTAACTGATCGTATTATTTGAGTTCTTTGACTTGTTCGTTACCAGCTTACCCTACGGACTAGCCCATACTTACATCTTGGGCACTCGGTAGTATGATTGAGTGGGAGTGTTAATCATAGATATGAACATCTATAGCTTCTGGTGAAGAAGTGAAACGATGGTTTCCTTTTAGTTTGGTTCAAGGTGTTAAATGATAGAGATCTCATTTCAGTGAATAAATTAGTTTACTAAAATATCATTTACAAGGAACTAAGTGTTTTAAGGATAAAATACAATGAGGGCTAAAATAGTATTTTAGTCCTATCTAATTGTAGACTGTCTATAGAGGATTGAGTGACAATTATGGTTGTAACAATGGATAATTAATAATATATCTATATTTGTTATAGAGCATTCTATGAATTCCAGAGTGCAATTCTGAGTCTATAGTGGAGTCACAAGGAATTAATAAGTTAGTAAATTTATTTGTTAGATTTATGATAACTTATTGGAGCTTGATTTCATAGGCCCATGGTCCCCATTGTACCTTGGATAAAATCATCTAGATAGTCTCAATTAATTGATTAATTATCAATTAGAATTATCAAAGTTGACCAGGTCAATTTTGGATAGTTTCAAAGAGTTGTGTAATTTTGAGAAGAAAAGAGAAATTATGGCAGATTTATTAATTAAGATAAATTGGTATCTAAATTAATAAATAAGTTTAAATCAAGGTTCAAATTATAAATTATTAATTTGATAAAGGATTTAAATAATTAATTAATTAATTAAATCAATAGAAAATAATACAGAACTTGATTTTAAGTCCAACAGGCTTATAATCAAATGGGAAATTTCACGGGTCTAAAACCCATGATAATTTCAACCTAGGGCTTTAAAATGGTTATTATTTTATTGATTTTTTAATTAAATTAAATGGCCTAATTGAGTATATAAAAGGAGTGCTTAGAGAGAAGTCAAGACAAACGACATACAAGTTTAATCACTGGTTTTTTGATAGTTTTAGATTCTCTCTAAACACAAGTCATTTTCTAAGCCACTTTGTTATTTTCTCTTCTTCTCTCTTTATCTATCTCATGTGTTGAGAATTGCCCACACTAGTCTAGGTGATTCTAAGGATACATTGGAAGGCTGTGAAGAAATTAGAAGATCGGTTCAGTTTCTTGATAATAGTCTGCGACAGAGAGGATACAAGAGTTAGAGAAACTGAAGGAAGGAGTCTTTCATTCTGCTGCGTATACTGTAAGTATTCTTGTCTTTGTTTTTCTTTGAATTCAATTTTAGAAACATGTTCTAGGTTATCTCATATTAATTTGTTTAACATTAGATCTACATGAAAATAAATAAAGATCCTGTATAATTTTTCCTAACAGTTTTAGGCAAAGAAAATATGGTTGGTTACGAGGTTTTGGTCCTATACCCGGAAAGAAGATGTCAACCGAATTATCATCCAAACGTGAAGAGATTGAAGATGAACGTTTGAAGAAATTAGAGAAAATCGTTGAAGATCTTAAAAATGAACAAGATAACAACATTGCAAGAATTGTTCAAGAGATATGGAGAAGTTCTACGAGTCACAACGAAGTCCATTATTAGAAAAAAGAGCACTAGAGTCACAAATCACACCTCCATCAATGGTTTCATTAAATTTTAAATTTTTAAATTTTTAAATCCAATATTACATATAATTTACGATGTTTTTTTCTAATCAAGTATTAATTTTTTCTTTTGTTTAAGAATAAACAATATCGCCTTTCCCCGCAACTGGAGCCATGTAAAGGAAAAGATCAACCCTCTTCTTCACAAATTCTCAGTAAATCCTCCACAAGTTTAAAGGAAGTGCAAAAATCTCCAATTCAATTTGAGATGCCCAAGGACGCTCCAAAGAGTGTAAAAGTTGTATTACAAGTTGTTCGACTTTATGAACCTTCACACACATTTCGTATTGCCATGGACCCAGAAATTTTGGATAATGATCAATACTTATTTATTTCACCTGAAGATGTGATTCACCTTGGCACCATGACAGAGATTAGAGCTCCTTGTATAACATTTTGGATCAGGTAAAAAGGAAATATCGTTCAATTAAATCTCATGCACAAAATAACATTATTTGTCTTAGAAAGTCAATTGTAATATTTAGGATCTTACATCAAAAATTGGAAAAAGCAAATGAGCACAATATTTTCGTTTCTTTCATCCAACTTTGGCTTTGGATTCGTGTCAAACACAAAATGCAATATCAATGGCAAATCGCTTGGAAGACACAGAAACAGGTCAATTTTGGTTGCTTCCTATTCATATTGGGTAAGATTTATTTATTTAACTAATTACATTATCAATATATTAATTTATATGCAATATTTTATTTTATGGTCAACAGATATCATTGGATGCTAATGATAATTGATCCATTGCGTGATACATGTTATTGACTTGATCCAATTAGACTACCCCCACGTAACGAAATTAAAAGTCTAATGACAATGTAAGTTAAATAGTACTATGGATTAGTCTTATTTAATTTTTACTTTAAATTTATTATTAAATATTTTATATTCTTATTAGGGATTTTGATTACTACAATACGTCCAAAAATAGGCAACCAAAAGAGTCTGGTATTACATGGAAATCTATAATGGTAAGTTGTATAATAATATCACATAATATATATTACATTTGATAATTACTTTAAAATATTACAATATAATATTGTATTGAAAATTTAAATTATCAAAGTCTTTTTATCTTGCCATTTACATTTTATAAATTTGTGCAGTGTCCTCAACAACCATCGAATATCGAGTGTAGATATTATGTAATGAGATATATGTGTGACTTTTGCATGGATTCTAGACCTATCAATTGGTTAACTACTCATGTAAGATGTATATATATACTACTGAAAAAATATATTTTGTTATTATATTATACAATTGACTAATATTCATTATTACTTACATTTATGTATTTTAGTGTAAGGAGAAGATTAAAGATTACACAAAACAAAATATTGATCAAATTCAAGTAGAGTGGGCTGACGAATTGCAATGAACAATACTATAGTTCCTTCTCCAATTGTTTCATTTTCAAATGTTGTATCCAAAGAATTCTGTGGTTCTAGTTTTTTATTTATTTTGAATAGTTTTATAGTCACTGTTAGCAAGACAAGTGCTCTTTTTTCTCCCAAGAGGCTTTTTCCCATTGGATTTTCTATTTTGGGATTTTTTACTGATGCTTGCCATAAATTCAATGCAATATATTTGTTTCAGGAAAGTTATATGCATCCCTATACATGACTTATGTACTTTCTTACTTTTATTTTCTTTCGAGTTTGTTATTGTACTTATGATATTTTTATTTTATCTTTTGATTTTGTCCATATACATTTAGTTGGTTCTTTTTACCTTGATCTTATTTAAAAAAAAAAAATTTACGAATTAAAATATTATTAATTTGTTGAGAGTTCATAACACAAATATAGATTTAATTACTTTATGTTTGGTATTCTTATATATTTTTTACACTATAATTTTTATTGTGTACTTTCTCTACAAATACTTTTGTAGCAAAAATACTACCACTAGAAATATTTTATTTGCTAGTGCCAAAATATGATATAATTTAGTAGCAATAAATTTATATCTTCTACCAAAGAATTGATTACTAAATGATAAAAAACAAAGATAAAATCATACAAAATGCATCAATTTTATATTTGGTGCTAATATTTAATTTTAGCTACAAAAACGTTTTGGTAGCTGACAATATAAATATGCTACCAAATATTTTGGTAGGAGACGTATTTGGTATCCTTTAATTATAATTTGCCACTAAATCATTTTGCTACCAAAATTTAGTAGCAAATTTATTCATTGGCGCCAATAATATTAGCTACCAAATATTTTTGGTAGCTGAAAATAAAAATATGCTACAAAAATATTTGGTAGCAGTAATATTTGATATTGTATGATTAGAATTTACTACTAATCATTTTGCTACCAAAATTTAGTAGCAAATGATAATTAACTGCTACTAAAAATATTTGGTAGCTAAAACTTTTGTAGCTGAAAACTTGATTTCTTATAGTGTCAGGAGGGCCGCATCTGGGACGACTGTCCCAGAATGATCAGAAACGCTACTTCAATGAACTCGACCACGACCACGAGGTATGTGCCTTGGTTCAGACTCCGACGCAACGCCCAAAGTTGATGAACTTACCCATCACGTTCGCAGAAGATGATACTCGAAACGTCCACTTCCCGCATCATGATCCTTTGGTCATCGATGCCCAAATCGCCAACAAAATGGTGTCCAGAGTGTTGGTAGATGACGGAAGCTCTGTCAATGTGCTGTTCAAGCCGGCCTTCATTGCAGTTGGCTTGACCGAGGAAGATCTGGCCTCATGTGCAACACAGATCTACGACTTCAATGGGGACTGCCCGTAACATTGGGGAACAAGATTCAGGGCCCATTCAAGGTTTGAACGTTTGTAGTGGTGGACTGCCCCACTACTTACAACATTTTTTTCGGCCTTCCCGCACTAGTCAATTTCACCGCCATCACCTCCATCCGCCACCTTTGCATGAAATTCCCTTGCGACAATGGAGGGGTGGAAACAGTCCAAGGAGATCAGAAGAGCGCCAGGAAATGTTATCACATGTAACGCCCTGGATAGCCAAGACTGTTACACTGTGTATTTTGTAAAGGTGCGGGACTTGCTAATCAAGTCATTTAGTTAAAAACATGCTTGCTAAAGTCATTAATGCGCTAGGGTTAAAAGGTTTTGGTCTCAAAAGAAACTTTTCATATAATTAAACATTTAAGACATGGGATCCCAAAAGAGACAGCATTTAAAAGTCTTTTTACAAAATTTCCAGTGTACAGACAACCACAAGCCATTCTAAAGGGAAAACAGATGTTTATGGTTCTCCTGTCCCTGTCTCCTCTCAACTGTGGCGGCTGAGCAGCTGTTCATATACATTCTACTCCCAGAGCTCTCTAAATCAAGGCTGATCAAGCTTGCCCTTGCCTTTACCTGCACCACGAAGCACCCGTGAGCCAAGGCCGAGCAAAAAAACGTAATATTGCAACACAAGTACTGATAATAATCATAAACCCTTTAAGCATGTTTAAACATTTAGCAATCTCTAATAAACATAAAACTCATTGACATAAATATGAATTCACAAGCTAACAATTAGCCATCCAGCATATCATATTCAACAATCAACCACAACAACCAGATTACAAAATAAATAGGGTCGACACCCTTAGGTCGCACCCTCTATTTACCCCACTGACTCCAGCCCGCTTAAACCGAGCTCAATGCATAATAAGATGTCCTCAGCTACCAGTGGCCGAGCCGTGCCCTATGCGCTAACGTAAACTCCAGCACACTTAGGACGTTTGTCTACTATTTACATGTCATAATACCATCCTCTATAAATCATACAAAGCAAGGAACCCTTAGTCCCATTATGAATCCACAACCGGGTGCAGTTTTCTTACCTTTAATTTCCAATCGCTTCGATTACGAGAAATGCCCCTTGAGCACGATCCATCTCCCGAGCCCTAGCTTTTACCTAGTCACAACCAAGATAAGGGATTCCATTAATATTCGAATAAAGGTTTCTGGGTGAAGTCTTAACTTCCGAGACATCGAATTCCATCAAGCAAGGTGGTGGAATTGATCCCGAGCACCCTAGGTTAGGTTCCCGTACATAAAACCTTTAAATAACCAAAAATTCCCTTAAGGGTTGCGACCCTTGAAACCCATGCCATGGCCCGCCCCTGAAATAGAGGCTAGGCCTCTCTGAAGACCCTACCCTGTAGTGCTGCGGTGCTTCCCCACCGTAGAGCCTCCTTGGCTCTTCTTAGCTTCGCAGGGCCACGACACTCTAGAACAGAGCCGCGGCCCAGCCCCTCATGCCCAGAAAATCTACCATTCCTAACATCCCAACCTTGCTCAAAACCACCCCAAAGAACCCTAATTCCAAAACCCATTGATCACAAAACTTCTAAAATGATTCTAGCAATAAAATCCAGCAGAAACCTAGCTTAAAAACTCATTAAAAATCCCATTTTAATTTCTGAAACCCAGAAACTCAAGAACATAAAAACCAGAAATGAAACACGAGAATTCAACCATTAGATCATGAATTCAAGCTTACCTCCACTACAAAACCAACTCCCTTACGATTTCAGAGCTAAAACCCAAGCTTTCTAGCTTCAATTCAGTCCTTAAATTTCAAAACCATAAACACTTTAAAACCCAGCCAAAACATAGAATTCTAATGATCAAGAGTGTGATTCAGCTCTTACCTTAGTCCTGGTTAAATCCCTTAGATAAGACTGAGCTAATCCCTCAAAACATCAGCTCAAATCACAGAGTTCCAACTGAATTTCCTTAGATTTCAGTAGTTTTTCCTTGGGAGAGAGAAGAGAAGAGAGAAGGAAGGAAAGGGGTCGGTTGTTTATGTTTCTACTGAGTTCTAAGTTTTACCTAGTCTATCCTTAGTTAATTAAATCAATCCCGAGGCTCGTGGTGTCGGAAACGTCCCCGAGGGCAAAATGGTAAAACTCCCCAGTATTCCCGCCTAAGCTTCCTAACCTCAAATATATCTTCAATTATTTATTTCCATAACTTGCTAATCTAAATAACCTTTCAGTACTTAAAATACCCCTTGACTTGCCCAAAGTCAAGTATTAAGCCCCGTTGCGACTTTCCCGCTAACTATCTCCCTAGAATCGCCTCAAGTCGCATGCTGCAGATTTACCCACATAATAATGTGGTTCTCACAATTAAAGCATATAATCACATTTATATTCATATAACCATACTAGCATGCTTATCATATAATGCATTAAGTCAATAAATTCACGCATAAACAAATTATGCCCTCCCGGCACACTAATCAAGGCCCTTAAGCCTTATTAGTGATTTTGGGTCGTTACATCACATCTCTGCCCGACCAATTTACATGGTCCATGAAGAGCCTCTCGAGGACGAGAACGTTGATCCAATCCCGCCCCCACAATTGGTGCGAAGGATTGAAACGCCCTGGATAGCCAAGACCGCTACACTGTGTATTTATAAAGGTGTGGGACTTGCTAATCAAGTCCTTGATTCGAAAACGTGTCACTAAACATGTAAGATCTATGGTTAAAAAGGTTTTGGTCTCAAAAGACTCATTTCATATATTTAAACTGTAGTAAACATGGGATCTCATACAAACAAAGTTAAAATAAGTTTACAGACTCCCAAAAGTACATAAGGAACCACTAGCCATACTAAGGCAAAACAGACAGTCTTTAGGTTCAACGTCCATGCCTACACCTCAACCGTGGCGGCTGAGCACCTAGCTATGTACATTCCGCTCGCTGAGCTCTCCAGTCAGGGCTGATCTAACTTGCCCTTGCCTTTACCTGCACCACGTAGCACCCGTGAGCCAAGGCCCAGCAAGAAAACATCATAGATAACTCAAACAATAACAATAGACAAATAGCTCAGTAAGCACGTTTACCCATCAGATAATCTACAACAGATATTCAACATATACAATCCAATACAAGATACATTCTATCACATATAATATTCATATAACATAATATTCAGGGCCGATGAATTAGGCCGCACCCTCTGTTTAACCCACTGACTCTGGCCCGCTTAAACCAAGCTCAATGCGTATTAAGCTGTCCTCGGCTACCAGTGGCCGAGCCACGCCCTGTGCGCTAGTGAGACCCTTGGCACCCTTAGGCTTGCATGGCATAATACAATATTTTCAAGCTTCTACAATAGGGAGCCCTTAGTTCCGTCACATACATTCAACCAAGTGCAGTTTTCTTTCCTTTAGTCTGTACGGTTATCGAATTACGAGCAACGCCCCTCAAGCACGATTCGCTCCCGAGCCTAAGCTTTTGTCACCTAGCCACAACCAAGGTATAGGGTTTCATAAATAATCAAATATAGGTTTCCAGTTACAAAACTAACTCCCGGGACTCCTAATTCCACCAAGCACGGTGGTGAAATCAAACCCGAGCACACTAGACCACTCCCCCGTGCTTAAAACTCTCAAAATCTCAAGTGTGCAACCAAGGGCTGCGGCCCCCAAAGCCTAGCCACAGCCCTTCCCCAAAACAGAACCCCCTCCCACTCTGAACCACACACGCGCCGCGGCCCTTGCCTTGGGCGGCGCGGCGCGCCCCCTTTGCCGAGCCCCCTTCGCTTCTTTGCACGCTAGGGCCGCAGCGCTCTAGAACAGAGCCGCGGCCCTCCTCTTTGAACCCAGATTTTTCACCATTTCCAAGCTCAAAACCTTACCTTAAACCATCCCAAAACATCCCAACTCTTAACTAATTAATTTCCAACTTCTTTAGCATGATCTAAACAACATAATTCCCAAGAAAACACAGTCTAAAACACTCTAATCACCTCCTTTCAACTTCTGAAACCCAAGTGCTATAAACACTCAAACGAGCTACCTAAACTCAATTTAAACCTCTAAACCAGAAGTTAAAACTCACCTTTGCTGTAGAATCACTTCACCAAGCTGTAGCCAAGCCAAGTCCCCAAGTTCCCTTCTTTAATTCTGCCTTAAAACACCAAAACTGACTTTGTTTCAACACTTAACCAAAATCCAGAATCCTAACCACAGAGAAGAAAATTAAAGGCTTACCTTATCCCTGTTTTAGTGCTTGATCAATCCCTGAGCTAGACCTCCAAATTCTCACCACCAAACTCAGAAACCCCAGCTAGTTTCCCTTAGTTTCCTTTGTGTTTCCTTAAGCGTGAGAGAGAGAGAGAGCTGAGCCTAGATGTTTAGTCGGTTTGTTTTTCTTCTAAAAGCTTCTCTATGTCTAACTTATCTATTAAGTTAATCCCGAGGCTCGGGGTGCCGGAACCGTCCCCGAGGCCAAAATGGTAAAATCCCCCATTATTCCCGCCTAGACATTCTAACCTCAAATATATCTCCATATATTTATTTTCATGTCTCGGTAACCCAAATCATTACCCGCTATCTAAAAGTACCCCCGACTTGTCCAAAGTCATAACTTAAGCCCCGTTGTGACTTTTCCCCGCTATCTGACCCTAGAATCGTCTTGAGTCGTGCTCAGCGAACCTGTCCACATAATAATGTGGTTCCCACATATATCACATATCATATTACCACATAATATAATCAATTATCATATAAACATTATTAAACATATAATTACTCATTAAATCACAATTATTCCATTAATGCCCTCCTGGCACACTAATCAAGGCCCTTAAGCCTTATTAGCGAGTTTGGGTCGTTACAAGGATGGTCCGGGAGGAAGATGAAATGGATACACAAATAGGAACGGACAGGGCGCTCGAACCCATGGAGGATGTAGAAGAGGTGTGTATCAGTGACCGCGACTCGACCAAAGTAATCTGAGTTGGGAGAAACCTAAACTCAGAAGTCAACGCTGCTATTGTTGCCTGAGTCAAAGAGAACCATGATGTGTTGGACTGGTCCCACTCAGACATGAACGGAATCGACTGCAACGTCATATGTCATGCCCTGAACAATGACGTGAATGTAACTGCAATCCGGCAGAAGCGGAGACCTCTAGGGGCAGAGAGGGCCGAGGCCCTCAAATTGGAAGTTGAGAAGTTGTCCTTAATCAACTTCATTCGGAAGGTCTTATATCCCATTTGGGTGCCCAATCCGGTGTTGGTACAAAATCCAAATGGGACGTGGAGAACTTGCATCGACTTCACTGACCTTAACAAGGCCTGTCCCAAAGATTTTTTCCCTCTGCCCCGGATCGATCAAATGGTAGATGCAACGTCCGTGCATGAAGTGTTGTGTTTCATGGATGCCTACTCTGGCTATAACCAAATCTCAATGCACATAGCAGACCTGGAACACACTAGCTTCTAGACAGACAAGGGTGTGTACTGCTACATTGTCATGCCCTTCGTGTGAAAAAATGCCAGAGGCACTTATCAGTGGTTGGTCAACAGGATGTTCCAAACCCAATTGGGAAGGAACATGGAGGTTTACACAAATGACGTGCTGGTCAAGTCCAAGACCTCCGAGGGACACGCTAATGATCTGGCCGAGGCGTTTGCCATCATTCAGAAGTATGGGATGAAGCTGAACCCCAAGAAGTACACCTTTAGAGTGGCATCCGACACGTTCCTGGGCTTCATAGTAAGCTCACGCGCAATAGAAGCCAACTCGGACAAGATCAAAGCATCGATCAAAATTCCAAGCACAAAGACGTTCAGATCTTGATGGGAAGAATAGCGGCCCAAGCCATTTTGTCTCAAAGTCCACGGACAAGTGCATCCTGTTCTTCAATATCCTTCGCAGAAGCCAAATTTCTAATTGACGGCCGAATGTGAAGAGGCCTTCCAGAAGTTGAAGGAACATCTACCCCAAGCGCCAATCTTGTCGAAGTCAATGGATGAGGAGTCGTTATACCTATATTTGGTCGTGTCCGAGCACACCATCAGCGCCACAATAGTGCGAGAAGAGGGAAAGGTGTAGCTCCCTGTTTATTACATGAGGAAAATGTTGTTGGGCGCAGAGTCTAGATACCCATTAATCGAGAAATTAACATTTTGCTTACTGATTGGTTCCTGAAAGTTGAGACCTTACTTTCAGCCTTCACCATTAAGGTATTAACGAACCATCCCCTGCGACAAGTATTACAGAAACCCTAATCATCGGGAAGACTCTTGAAGTGGGCCATGGAGCTTAGTCAGTTCGACATTGCATATGTCCCCAGGATTTTCATCAAGGGTCAAGCCCTGGCCAACTTCATCATGGAGTGTACCGGGATCACTGAAGATGAAGAACCCGTCAACCCCATCATGCCTCTGTAGAAGGTCTTTGTGGATGGAGCCTCAAATGAAAATGGGGTTGGGGCCGGGATCATCTTAATATCCCCCCAAAGACATCAGTTGTAGACCTCCCTATTCTTCTAGTTTGAAGAGTCGAAAAAAGAGGTCGAGCATGAAGCCATGTTAGCCGGATTACGTCTGGCCTGGGAGGTAGGGGCAGCAAGACTCCCAATTTGTGGACAGGCATATTTCAGGGGAATACAAAACAAAGGGGGAAAGGATGGCAGCCTATGTGAAGTGAGCCCGGGAGTTACTCTAATCCTTCAAGAAATATCTCATCCGCCAAATCACCAGGGAACAAAATGCGTTTGCAGACACATTTGAAAAGTTGGCCACAAATGTTGAAGCAGAACTCTCGGGGCTTGTCCCAATCAACCATCTTCCCGTACCTAGTAATCAGGCCTCCGAAATCAATGCCATAGGTTACTCCAGATCCTGGATGGGCCCTCTCATTTACTACTTAACCACGGAGGGGGGGGGGGGTTTGCCTTTGGACAAGGCGGCAGCTAAGAAGCTTCAGTACCAGGCTCCTTGATAAGTCATGGCAGATGGAAAACTATATCACAGGGGGATATCCATGCTATATCTCCTATGTGTGTCTGGGACAGAAATGAGTGCAACATGCATGAAGTGCGTGAAGGTTTCTGCGGAGATCACACAGCCGGACTCAGCTTGTCCAAGAAAATCCTAAGGCAAGGATATTTTTTTGTCAACGATGAAGAAGGATTGTGTTGATTATGACCGCAAGTGCGAATAATGCCAAAGGTATGCGAAGATCCTGCGATCCCCTCCAACGGAAATAACCCTGATGACCAGTCCCTGGCCCTTTCCAGTGTGGTGAATCGATTTGGCAAGATAGCTCCCGACTGGGAAAGGTGGTGTAAAGATTGCCATCGTGGCTGACGACTACTACACCAAGTGTGTTGAGGCAGAACCAATGAGCACCATCACCTCCAAAAAGGCCTTGGACTTCGTCATCAACAACATTGTATGCCGATATGGCCTCCCTCACAAAATTGTGTCCGACAACGGGAAGAAATTTGATAGCGTCCACTTCACTGACTTCTGTGAAAGACATGGCATCATCAAAAGCTTCTCTGATGTCGCCAGGCCTCAAGAAAACGGGAAAACAGAGGCTATGGACAAGATTTTGAAGGGGACATGAAAGAAAAAGCTTCAAGCTTGCAAGACCAAGTGGCCAAAAAAACTGCCCTGTGTCCTATGGGCATACAAACCACAGAAAGAACGTCTACCGTACATACTCCCTACTCAATGGTATACGGATGTGAAGCGGTCATCCCAGTGGAAACAGCAGTCCCGTCTCACAGACTAGACACGTATGATCTCGTCCATAACCACGCCTTACTCCAAGAATCCTTAGATCTCATTGAAGAGATCTGGGAAGAATCTCAGGTTCAGCTGAAGATGTATTAGGGAATGATCGCCAGACACTTTAACTCTAAAGTTAAAAGTCAAAAATTTGAAACCGGTGATCTAGTCCTTAGAAGAGTCCTACAACCCAAGATTCGGGAGTGGGGGTTCTAGGACCAAACTTGGAAGGACCCTACGAAATCCAAAATTAAGTATGTCTGGGATCGTATCGCTTAAGGTGACTTGACAGAACAGATGTCCCAAGGGCCTAGAACGCAGAATACCTCCGCTGGTACTATCATTAGTCAGGAGGGCCTGATTTTATTATTAATTTTTCTTCTAAATGATGTACGCCCTAGGAAGATCTCTTACATAATGAAAATGGTGGGTACAAAATATCATTAAGAAATATTGTAAAGAAATAAAAGTTCACATCCATCTTCATTCTTTTTCTGACAAGTGGCCCAAGACTACAGTCTTCGATCACTTGGGGGGTATGACCATCTATACGGACAGTTCCAGGAAAAAAAAATAAAGTAGGATGCAAAACACAAAGTTTAGTCCTGATCCGGACTGTATAGACTAGGGGTAGCAAAACCAATAGGACATAAGGCTCAGGCCCAGTCCTAACCCGTACATACATGGTCTGGGGGTACAAAACCCATCAGGACGCAAGTCCCAGGCCCAGTCCTAACTCGGGCATACATGGTTCGGGAGGTACGAAACCCAACAAGACACAAGGCTCAGGCCCAGTCCTAACCCGGACATAAATGGTCCAGGGGGTACAAAACCCATCAGGACGCAAGGCTCAGGCATAGTCCTAGCCCAGACATACATGGTCTGGGGGTTAATAAACCAAACAGGATGCAAGGCTCAGGCACAGTCCTAACCTGAACATACATGGTCCGGGGGGTACAAAACCCAATAGGACGTACGGCTTAAGTCCAGTCTTAACTCGGACATACACGGTCTGGGAGTACAAAATACCTAAAAAATGGTTGACCCAGCGTGGTGTCAAGTAACCAAATCCTTGTTCATGTCTCCTCTATAATGGGCCAAAATCATTGGTACGTGAGTCTTAGGTCTAATTTGTTTAAAATTAGACTTATAAATGGCCCAGACGATTGGAACCTGACCCCTAGGTTCGAAATAAGCTAATAAAATAATCTTTGATGGTCTAGATCGTTGTAACCTGAAAATCAGAATCAGGACAAATAAATTTGACGATAGTTAATAACTCCCTAGCGATTCAGGGTGTTGGAACCTGAACATCAGAATCAAGACAAATAAATCTGACGATAGTTAATAACTCCCTAGCAGTCCAGGCCGTTGGAGCCCGAACTACAAAATCGGGATAAAAAAGCTAAATCATATTGATAAGTCTGAAACGGTACAAGCCATCAAGATCCGAACACGGGTCCCCAGACAGGCTAAATGCCTTCTACAACCTTTCTTGAGTGGTCCCGGCCATTGGACCGGGACCAAACATTCAACTCATGTTCATGCAAAGTGGTAAAACACCTAGCTAATTTTGGAAGAAAAATAAACCAATAAAAAAGGGAAAACATTGTTTGAGAAATAAAATCAATTTATAAAAATGCAAACAAGAAAATTTGTCTTGAACGCATCCGTGTCCACAAAAGAGATACAAATATAAACAAAAAAGAAGCCTTGATTACAACTTAAAGGCCCAGGCCTAGGCTTCGCCCTGATCCGTAACATCCAAGACGGTCTCGTCTTGCTCGTCCACGGCCAAAAGCTTCGCATCCGCTTTCTCCTTAGCCTCAAACTTAGCTCTCTTCGCGGCCAGATTGGGATAAATGTGAAGGTTAATGTCCTTCTCCTAGAGTCAGGCCATGTCAATGGCCTCATCAAAAGTGGCCTCCAGCAATGCATCGACTTACTCGTTCTCTTGGAAAACCTCCTTGTTTCTCTTTACCTCCACTTGAAGAAGGTTGTCCAACCCTGAACCCGGGACTCGAGGATTGCAACCTTCTCCCGGTCCTGGCAAGATTGGGCCTCAGCTGCTTCCAGAAGAGCCTTGGTTGATGCCTCTGAGCCTCCAGGCTATCCACCAACTTCTTTTGGTCAGCGTCCTTCCTGGACAAAGCTTCCTCGTGCTGAGCTTAAATCCGGGCAGCCTCCTCGTGGTCAGCCTTGATCCGAGCAACATCCATGGCCAGGACCTCCTTAGTGGCTTCCCGCAGGTTCACCACCCCCTCCAGCTCCGTTTGGGCCGTCTTCAGTTTCATTGCCATCTCGGCCACTAGATCTATATTCATATGAGCCAAGAGGGCCTCCTGGAACAAACTAAAGTTAGAAAATATACAAGTAATAAGTATGTAAAGTAAAAGCTCACACGTGCCTATGAATTAGCGCGGTGGCCTAGGAGACGAACAGGACATCTTGGCTGGTCAAGGAAGTGTACTGCTTCAACTGGAGGGTAGACATGGTATTTCCCATCTGAGCCAGCAAATCTACAGCCAACGGAGCTGTGTCCTGGCCCAACATAGACTGAAAACCCGGTCTTGGCTACTAGTCTATCCATAATAGGTTGGGGAGCATTGAAATCATCTGGACAATTAGAAAATTCCTCCTTCCGTCGGATGGTTAGGGCTTGGTACACCTCATCTCGTTTGTCCCACCCTTTGTCTCAAGGTCGGGACACCATCTTTGTCCTCTCCTCATGGAGGACCAAATCGCCTTCCTCAGGAAGAGTTGGATTGATAGGGAGCTTGGGTGCATCTTGGAGTTTTTGTGTGATGATCAGGCTCTCCCCTGACGTGTAACGCTCTGGGAAACCAAGACCGTTACACTGTGTGTTTAAAGTAGTGCAAGACTTGTTAATCAAGTCTTTTAGTTGAAAACGTGCTCCTAAAGTCATAAACAAGTTAGGGTTAAAAGATTTTGGACATAAACGTATAATTTTTTTTCATTTAAATAAACATTTAGCACATGGGATCCCAAAAACAGGGTTAAATGACAAATTTAAAAACTTCCAAAAGTCAAATACAAGAAAAGGCCACTCTAATGGAAAAATACACATTTTAGGTTTTCTGTCCCTGTACAATCCCTCGGCCGTGGTGGACAAGTAGCTGGCAATGTACACCTCGCCCCCATAGCTTTCAAACTCATGGTTGATCCATCTTACCCTTGCCTTTATCTACACCACGTAGCACCCATAAGCCAAGGCCCATCAAGAAAACCAATATTGAATAGCATAAACAATAGTGACAATCTAATGATCCATAAAGCAGTTAACCAGGTATTCAACATGTTATGACACACACATAATTAGTGTTGCCAATCCACAAATCACAAGCCATTCATCCCAGTATTCAACAAACCATAAACATCAAATTCGCAATAATAAACATATTATTACTCAACAATTTATCATAATCATCATACAATACTCATGGTCGACACCATTAGGCCGCACCCTCTATTTAACCTACTGACTCCGACTCGATTAGGCTGAGCTTAGTGTTAATCTTAGCTGATCCCAGCTCTTAGTGGGCGAGATGCATTCTGTGAGAAAATATCAGTCCTGGTACTCTTAAGCCATTTATTTCATGCTCACGTGGCATATCATAATCATACAACATTTGTATTCAATTATACGGAATTTCAGTCCCAACACAACCACACAAAAGGGTGTAGTTTTCTTACCTTTAAGTCTGAGCGGAGTGAACGAAATGATTCTGAGCACGATCCTTAGCCCCGAGCCTTGGCAATAAACCTAGTCATGAGGGCCAATGATATCCATCAACTTCCAATCAAAACAAAATACCTAGGAGACAGAAACTAGCCTCCGGGACCTCAATTTCTACTAAATCGAGTAGTAGAAATTGTCCCGAGCGCTTAGGTTCGAACCCTCGAGCCTGACCAATTCTTGAAACAATTCTAAGGCTAGGACCATCCGCTCACTAGGACCATCTCGAGCCATATACTACAAATATATCCACATAATAATGTGGACTCAACACTTTATCACATATAATCACATTTATACCCTCAACGGGCCAAAATTACAAATATTCCATTATAATCTAAACAGGGCCCACATGCATATTTAATACTCATAAACATGCATTTCACATATCCACATAATCATATAATCATGCATTTAATCATTAAAATCACACATATACCAATTAAGCCCTCCCAACACACTAATCAATGCCCTTAATCATTAGTAGCAAAATTTGGGTCGTTACAACTATCCCCTCCTACTGAGAATTTTGTCCTCGAAATTTACCTGATAAACTCGAGATACTGATCCCGCATCACTGACTCAAGCTCTCGATATCTGGCTCAGTGCATCCTCCACTACATTGGCTTTTCCTAGGTAGTAAAAATGTCACAATCATAGTCCTTTACCAACTCCATCCAACACCTCTGCCTCATGTTCATGTCCTTCTGGGTAAAGAAGTACTTCAAACTCTTGTGATCAGTTTATATCTCTTACTTCTCTCATTACGGATAATGTCACCACACTTTTAGTGCGAATACCACCTCTGCAAACTCCAGATCATGGGTAGGGTACCGCTACTCATACTCCTTCAACATCTGTGACGCATAAGCTATAACTTTCTCATTCTGCATCAACACAAATTCTAAACACAACCTCGATGCATCACAATATACCACAAACTATCCTCCCTCTGAAAGAAGACTCAACACTAGTGTCGTAATAAGTCGTTGCTTCAATTCCTGTGAGCTATTCTCACACTTGTATGACTGAAAGAACATCAGATTCTTCAATGTCAATTCCATCATCGCTGCAGCAATCTTTGAAAATCCTTCCACAAATCGCCTGTAATAACTTTCTAACCCAAGGAAACTCCTAACCTCTGAGGTGTTCCTTGGCCTCGGTGTAATGATCTGAATTTTCTAATCGGGCTTAGGGCCTTGATTAATGTGCTTGGAGGGCAATAAATGATTTAATATGCTAATATGTGGAGTTTATATGTATACATGATTATGATGCATATTTAGTTAAGTTAAATATGCATGTGGACCCCATCTGGATATTAGGGGTATAAATGTGATAAATGTTATATATATGTGATATGTCTGTGTAGCACGGACCGAGACAGTCCTGGTGAGCGGTTAGTCAGAAAGTCACAACTGGGTTGAGATTCAGACTCGGGGTGAGTCGAGGGGTAATTTGGGTACTTGGTGTGTTTGGGATTATCAGGACATGAAAATAAATATTTGGAGATATATTTGAGGATAGAATGTCTAGGCGGGAATATTGGGGAAATTTGCCATTTTTTCCCCCGGGGACGTTTTGGTACCCCGAGCCTTGAGGTAACCCTTTAGACTTAAGTCAAATAAAACAAAAACAGGAATTACTTAGAAACTCTAGGGAAACCGACTTACTCTCTTTTCTTTCAGCTGAGGATAGTTTTATCTCTTTCTTTCTCATTCACTCTCTAAGATAAACACAAGGAAAACTGTGGGAATCAACTTGAAGGTCAAAGGAGTTCAGCTGGGATTTAGGGAGCTTGGAGCTTAAGGGTGGCTGGTTCTAGGGTTTAATTCAGCAAGAGGTAAGCTTTAATTGTTGAGGTTATGTTTAGAATTTCAGCTGGTTTGTTAGAGCATGCATGTTAGCAAGTTTGAATTGTTTGTGAGTGATTTAGTTGAGATTTTGGAGCAGACTTTAATGGGTTTTGATGTTGATGTTGAGCAGGAATGATGGTGTTAATTATTTAGGATTGTTAGCTTGGTTTTGGTGAGGATTGGCATGAGGAAAATGCAGGAAAAAGGGTGAAAAATATGGGTTTGGAGGTTAGAGCCGCAGCCCTAGGAGAGGTGCGCCGCGGCCCGTGTGTGCGCGCGGCCATTGGTGGCCGAGAGGTTCATGTGCGCCGCTGTGCTTGGTGCACACGCCGCGGCCCGTGTGGGGGTCAGTGTGGTGCTAACCTCTGTCTCGAGGTTAGCCGCGGCTCTTGTGGGTGGGGTCGCGGCCCTTAGTGTCAGTTTGAGTTTTTTAAGGGTATTTTAGGCTTGGGAACTCAAGGCGTAAGGCTCGGGATGGATTTTATCACCCGGATTGATAGAATTCAAAGTCCTGGAGGTTAGAGTTATGGCTCGAAGTTATTTATTGGATTAGAATTTGATGGATGGACATTGTTAATGTGTTGTGACTAGGGTTTCAGCGAGGCTCACGTTAGAGGACTGTGCTCGGGGCATCAGTGCTCTGAAAGCTCGGAACTCAGGTAAGATAACCCTTGTTCCCATAGAGCTTGTGTGCAGGGCTGAGCCCAATGTGTTTGAATGGATTGATATGTAGGGCCAAGCCCAATATGTTAAAACTGCGGGGTGTAGCCCTTTAACTGATTACGCTAGGATTCTGTACTTGCCTGCTATGCTATATGTATTATGATGTGAATGATCGGCTAGAGCCGGGAACGGTGTAGACCGAGAATGGTGAAGGGCCGGGAACGGCATTGGGCATGTTGAGTGCAAGGCTGAGAATGGCAAGGGGCTGGGAGCAGCGTTGAGCACGTGGAGTGCAAGTTGCCAGGGCGAGTCCCTAGAAGGATACGTGGGATATCCTCATGGCGTGGTCCGCGAATCCAGGGCTTGGTAAACGCCTGGGACGGCTAGGCCGTATGTGTTTAGCCAATTGGTTGCCTATTTATATGCTTGATATATGTGCTGTATATGTTATCTGTTTGTGGGTTTTCTTGCTGGGCTTCGGCTCACAGATGCTCTGTGGTGCAGGTAAGGGTAAAGAGATGGTCAACCAACCATGAGTACAGCAGGCGTGAGGCGGCGTGTACATGTTTGGCCAGCCTGGCTGCCACAGCTAGAGGATTTCGGGAGATGCTTGTAAATGAACTTAGATTTTGTCGTTTAGCCGACTTAGTACAGTTTTTATGTTGTAAATATTTCTAAATTGTATTTTGGGATCCCAGGTGTCAAACTTTTATGATCTTCAATGATATGGAGTTAATTATACATTTTTCCTTTGTTTATGGCTTAATTACACTGTTTGACTTAAAATCTCGATTAGCGAGTTGAAAGCACGTTTTTAAACTCACTTAGTAACGATTCTAAGGAAGTAGGGCGTTACAACTTGGTATCAGAGCGAGCCAAGGTTATTGGTTCTGGAGATTGACCGAACATGTACACACGCAGTTAGTGACAGGCTTAACTCAGGGTTGGTTGGTAAGATTGGCTAATATGTCTGAAAATGTGTTTGAATGCCCTGTTTGCCTGCTTATTTTGTATAGAGCATGATGAATGAATTAACATATGCATGATGCTAGGGCATGGCCCGTTGTGTGTTATATGCTATATGAGTTATTATTTGTGGATTACAGATGTGCCTGGGAGGTGGTTTTGGATGTTGTTATCATGCCTAAGGAGTGGCGTCATTGGTTGCAGGCATATTAGTTGAGATGCCTCGACAATCAGCTAGACTCCGCGGCAGTAGGGCCGAGGATGACAACCAGGTTTAGGGCCCTCCACCTGCCCCACAGAACTGGCAAGAAATGTTTGTTGAGATGGAAGCGAGACTGCAACGAACAGAGGAAGAGTTGCGACAAATGAGGCAACATGCCCTGCCTCAGGTTATTGGGCTGCCACTGCAGCAGGTTGCAGCGCCGGTGCCAGTTCAGTCTGCTTTGGAGAATAAGTGGGAACCTTTGTATGAGAGGTTCAGGAAGCAGCATCCTCCCACCTTCGAGGGTGGATCAGACCCACTGCGGGCAGAGCAGTGGATGAATATGATTGCCTCAATACTGGATTTCATGAGAGTTCAGGGGAGTGAGAGGGTAGCCTGTGCTAGCTACATGTTCAGAGAGGATGCCCGCACCTGGTGGGACGTGGTAGCTCAAAGAAGGGATATATTAGCTATGACCTGGGAGGAATTCAAAAACTTATTTAATGAGAAGTACTACAATGTGGCAGTACGAGTTGCGAAGGTTGATGAGTTTATCAACCTGACCCAGAATCGATCGATAGTAATAGAGTATGCTATTAAGTTTGATAGATTGGCGAAGTTTGTACCAGATCTAGTGCCGACTGATGCGCCCAGGAGGGATAGGTTTGTGCGGGGGTTGAATGTGATGATTTCCTGTGATGTGAACATTACCTTGGATCCAGAGACTACTACTTATGGCCAAGCAGTGGATAAGGCCCTTACTGCTGAGAGGGCTGAGGATCAGATTTGGAAGGATAGCGCTGTAAGGCGCGATGCCAGGAGGACAGTGCCTCCTTTTGTTGGGTTTAGTCATGGTGGTGGTTCTAGTGAGCAAAAGAGGAAGGCCTCAGATTCCTTTGTTCCTCCCAGCTCAGATAGGAGGGCACGGGGTGCTTCTATTGGCCGTTAGGGTGGCAGTGATAACTGGAGGAGTTTTCCTATGTGTCCACGGTGCAGGCGTCGACACCAGGGTGAGTGCAGGATCAGGGCCTGCTTTGTTTGTGGGAGTGTCAGCCATCTGAAGAGGGATTTCCCTCAAGTTAAGAAGGAGGAGCAGAAGCAGAGTGACAGTCTTGCCCCTGCCAGGGTATTCACTTTGACACAGACTAAGGCGGAGGCTAGCCCCTCAGTTGTGACAGGTTAGATCTCTAGTGCTGGTTCTTTGTATACTGCATTGTTTGATTCAGGGGCTACCCATTCATTTGTATCTGCTAGAGTGATTGATCAGCTTTGTAGGCCTAGTGGAGTGTATGCTAGGGGATTCCAGACTTTGTTGCCAACATGAGAATTGGTAGTCTCTAGGAAGTGGATTAGAGCATTGCCTGTAGAGGTAGATGGTAGGGAGTTGTCTGTTGATTTGATTGAGCTAGAGATGGATGATTTTGACATGATTATGGGAATGGATTGGCTATCCAAGTATGGAGCAACGATTGATTGCAAGCACAGAATGGTAACTTTTGAACCAGAAGGGGAGGTACCCTTTGTGTTTGTGGGGTCGGTCAGTGGACCATGTGTACCAATGATTTAAGCCTTAAGGGCTAGGGACCTGATGCAAGAAGGTTTCATAGGATTCCTGGAAAGCGTTGTGGATACTTCTAGGGTGGTGTCGGTTGGACCGGGTGAGACCAGATTGGTGTGTGAGTTTTCGGATTTATTTCCAGCGGATTTTCCAGGGTTGTCGCCGCAGAGGGAGATTGACTTTGTTATAGAATTGGTACCAGGAGCGGAGCCAGTATCTAGGACACCTTACAGAATGGCTCCGGCGGAGTTGAAGGAGTTGAAGATTCAGTTGCAGGAGTTACTTAATTTGGGGTTCATCAGACCGAGTTTCTCACCATGGGGTGCGCCAGTGTTGTTCGTTAAGAAGAAGGATGGGTCCCTTAGGATGTGTATTGATTACAGGGAGTTGAACAAGTTAACCATTAAGAACAAGTATCCACTGCCTAGGATTGACGATTTATTTGATCAGCTACAGGGGAGAACAATGTTTTCCAAGATAGATCTCCAATCAGGTTACCACCAGTTAAGGATTAAAGAGGAGGACATACCAAAGACCGCTTTTCGAACGAGGTATGGACACTATGAATTCCTGGTTATGTCCTTTGGATTAACCAATGCCCCAGCAGCTTTCATGGACATGATGAATAGGGTTTTCAAGGATTATCTGGACAAGTTTGTGATAGTATTCATTGATGACATTCTAGTATACTCTCAGTCAGAGGCAGAGCACGAGCAACATCTGCGGTTGGCTCTACAACGACTGAGAGAGCATAAGTTACATGCTAAGTTCAGTAAGTGTGAGTTCTAGTTGCCACAAGTTACATTTTTGGGCCATATCGTCAGTAAGGAGGGGATTTTGGTTGACCCAAGTAAGATTGAGGCGGTCAGAGATTGGCCTAGACCGAGCAATATTCCTAAAGTGAGAAGCTTTCTGGGTTTAGCAGGGTATTATCAGCGGTTTGTTGAGGGATTCTCCATAATAGCTACGCCATTGAAAGAATTGACAAAGAAGAAGAAAAGGTATGTCTAGACGGATAGATGTGAGAATAGTTTTAAGGAGTTGAAGCGGCGATTGATCACCGCGCCAGTGCTTAGCTTGCCGACAGAGAATGAAAAGTTTGTGGTCTACTGTGATGCATCTAGGCAGGGTTTAGGGTGCGTGTTGAAGCAAGCTGGCAAGGTGATAGCCTATGCATCGAGACAGTTGAAGGAATATGAGCAGAGATATCCTACGCATGACCTGGAGTTGGCAGCGGTGGTGTTTGCACTTATGATTTGGAGGCATTATTTGTATGGTGAGAAGTGCGAGATATACACCGACCATAAGAGCCTAAAGTATTTCTTTACTCAGAAGGATCTGAATATGCGCCAGAGGAGGTGGTTGGAGTTGGTTAAGGATTATGATTGTGATATCCTTTACCATCCTGGGAAGGCTAATGTAGTGGCTGATGCATTGAGTCGGAAGGGCCCAAGACAGTTGTTTAGCTCGAGGCAGATATCTGATAAGTTAGCTGAGGAGATGACCAGAGCCGGTATAGAGTTGGTGGTTGGCAGTTGGCCAACATCACTCTTCAGTCTACACTCCTTGAGAGGATCAAGGAAGCGCAAGGAAAAGATTCTCAGTTGAGAGGACATAGAGAGAGTGCCTTAGTCGGAGCGACAAAGGACTTCTCCATTTCAGAGATGGGATTACTGAAGTATAAGGGTCGGATCTGTGTTCCGATGGATTCTGATATCCGGCAAGAGATCTTGGATGAATCACATACCACTCCCTATTCTTTGCACCCGGGTACGACGAAGATGTACCAGGACTTGAGAGCCCTGTATTGGTGGTTAGGCATGAAGAAGGATGTGGTGGATTATGTGGCTAAGTGCTTAACTTGTCAGCAGGTTAAGGCTAAGCACCAGAGGCCAGTGGGGTTGTTGCAGCCTTTGGGGATTCCAGAATGGAAGTGGGAAGATATTATTATGGATTTCGTAGTTGGTTTACCAAGAACTGTGGGACTGCATGACTCAGTGTGGGTGATTGTGGATAGGTATGCCAAGTCCGCCCACTTTTTGCCTATTAGGGCAGCTTATACTGTGGAGCAGTACGCTGAGTTGTATGTGAAGGAGATTGTTCGACTTCATGGGGCTCCGAGGTCGATAGTGCCGGACAGAGACCCCACCTTCACTTCCAAGTTTTGGGAGAGTCTGCAGAAGGCTATGGGCACGCGGTTACGGTTTAGTACCGCTTATCATCCTCAGATGGATGGGCAGTCTGAGAGGACGATTCAGATATTGGAGGATCTTCTGTGAGCCTGTGGGCTTGATTTTAGGGGATCTTGGAGTAAGTATCTCCCTTTGATCGAGTTCTTGTACGACAATAGTTATCAGGCGACCATTGGTGTGGCTCCGTACGAGATGCTTTATGGAAGAAAGTGTAGATCACCTATTCATTGGGATGAGATAGGTGAGAGGAGGTATTTGGGTCCAGAGATGGTTCAGAAGACCAATGAGGCAGTTGAGAAGATTAGAGCGCGTATGCTCGCCTCCCAGCTTTGACAGAAAAGTTATTCAGACCTGAAGCGCAGGAGCGTAGAGTTTCAAGTTGGTGATCATGTGTTCCTTAGGGTTTCACCCATGAGGAGTGTGAAATGATTTGGTGTTCGGGGCAAGTTGAGCCCTAGGTTTGTTTGTTGGCCCCTTCGAGATTCTAGAACGGGTTGGAGAGGTAGCTTATAGACTAGTGATGCCTCCAGCTTTATCAGGGGTTCATGATGTTTTCCATGTATCCATGCTCCGAAAGTATATGGCGGATTCAACGCATGTTCTAAGTTTTGAGAATCTGGAGCTTGATCAGGATTTGTCCTACGAAGAGAAGTCGGTTCAGATTCTTGACCGAAAAGATAAAGTCTTGAGGAACAAGACCATCGCCTTGGTGAAAGTGCTGTGGAGAAACAGCAAGGTTGAGGAGGCGACATGGGAACTTGAGTCAGAAATGAGGGAGCGGTATCCCGAGTTGTTCAGGTAATTTCAAGGATGAAATTTCTGTTAGGAGGGGATAGTTGTAATGACCCGAATTTTCTAATCGGGCTTAGAGCCTTGATTAGTGTGCCTGGAGGGCAATAAATGATTTAATATGCTAATATGTGGAATTTATGTGTATACATGATTATGATGCATGTTTAGTTAAGTTAAATATGAATGTGTACCCCATCTGGATATTAGGGGTATAAATGTGATAAATGTTATATATATGTGATATGTTTGTGTAGCATGGACCGAGACAGTCCTGGTGAGCGGTTAGTTAGAAAGTCACAATCGGGTTGAGATTCGGACTCGGGGCGAGTGGAGGGGTAATTTGGGTACTTGGTGTGTTATGAGATTATCGGGACATGAAAATAAATATTTGGAGATATATTTGAGGATAGAATGTCTAGGCGGGAATATTGGGGAAATTTGCCATTTTTGCCCTCGGGGACGTTTTGGTACCCCGAACCTTGAGGTAACCCTTTAGACTTAAGTCAAATAAAACAAAAAGAGGAATTACTTAGAAACTCTAGGGAAACCGACTTACTCACTTTTCTTTCATCTGAGGATAGTTTTATCTCTTTCTTTCTCATTCACTCTATAAGATAAACACAAGGAAAACTGTGGGAATCAACTTGAAGGTCTAAGGAGTTCAGTTGGGATTTAGGGAGCTTGGAGCTTGGAGCTTAAGGGGGGCTGGTTCTAGGGTTTAATTCAGCAAGAGGTAAGCTTTAATTGTTGAGGTTATGTTTAGAATTTCAGCTGGTTTGTTAGAGCATGCATGTTAGCAAGTTTGAATTGTTCTTGAGTGATTTAGTTGAGATTTTGGAGCAGACTTTAATGGGTTTTGATGTTGATGCTGAGCAGGAATGATGGTGTTAATTGTCTAGGATTGTTAGCTTGGTTTTGGTGAGGATTGGCATGAGGAAAATGCAGGAAAAAGGGTGAAAAATATGGGTTTGGAGGTTAGAACCGCGACCCTAGGAGGGGTGCGCCGCGGCCCGTGTGTGCGCTCGGCCATGGGTGGACAAGAGGTTCATGCGCACCACTGTGCTTGGTGCGCGCGCCGCGGCACGTGTGGGGGTCAGTGTGGTGCTAGCCTCTGTCTCGAGGCTAGCCGCGACCCTTAGTGCCAGTTTGAGTTTTTAAGGGTATTTTAGGCTTAGGAACTCAAGGGGTAAGGCTCGGGATGGATTTTATCACCCGGATTGATAGAAATCTATGTCCCGGAAGTTAGGGTTATGGCTCGAAGTTATTTATTGGATTAGAATTTGATGGATGGACATTGTTAATATGTTGTGAGTAGGGTTTCAGCGAGGCTCACGTTAGAGGACTGTGCCCAGGGCATCGGTGCTCAGAAAGCTCGAAACTCAGGTAAGAAAACCCTTGTTCCCATAGAGCTTGTGTGCAGGGCTGAGCCCAATGTGTTTGAATGGAATTGATATGCAGGGCCGAGCCCAATATGTTAGAACTGCGGGGCGTAGCCCTTTATCTAATTATGCTCGAATTCTGTACTTTCTTGCTATATTATGTGTGTTATCTTGTAAGTGAACGGCAAGAGCCGGGAACGGTGTGGACCGAGAATGGCGTGGGCACGTTCAGTGCAAGGCCGAGAACGGCAAGGGGCCGGGAGCAGCATTGAGCACGTGGAGTGCGAGTTGCCAGGGCGAGTCCCTAAAAGGATACCTGGGATATCTTCACGGCATGGACCGCGAACCTAGGGCTTGGTAAATGCCTGGGACGGCTAAGCCGTATGTGTTTAGACAATTGGTGGCCAGGTGTCAAACTTTTATGATCTTCAATGATATGGAGTTAATTATACATTTTTCCTTTGTTTATGGCTTAATTACACTGTTTGACTTAAAACCTCGATTAGCGAGTTGAAATCACATTTTTAAACTCACTTAGTAACGACTCTAAGGAAGTAGGGCGTTACACTCGACCAATCTCAAACTGCCTCCACCATAGATGGATCAATCTTAATCCTATCCTCACTAAAAATATGTCCAAGGAACGTCACCTCTAATAGCCAAAACTCACATTTCTTAAACTTGGTACTCTCTTAATCTCTGCAAGACTTGTCAAAGATGTCTCTCGTGCTCTGCCTCAGAACTGGAGTACACTAAAATGTCATCGATGAAGACAATCACAAACTGATCAAAGAATTCCGTGAACACCCGGTTCATTAGGTCCATAAAGACTGCTAGGGCATTGGTCAAACCAAATGACATGACCATAAATTCATAATGCCCATACCTCATTCAAAAGGTCGTCTTCGGTATATCCTCGTCCTTGATTGTCAGCTGGTGATAACTAGATCGAAGATCAATCTTAGAGAACACCATCTTTCCCTGTAGCTAATCAAACAAGTCATCAATCATTGGTAAAGGGTATTTATTTATGATGGTCAACTTGTTCAATTCCCTATAGTCTATACACATCCTCAGAGTCCCGTCCTTTTTCTTCACAAACAAAATCAGAGCACCCCATGGCGAGTAACTAGGCCTGATGAACCCTAAATCCAGAAGCGCTTGTAACTGTGTCTTAAATCTTTCATCTCTCTTGGAGCAATACTATATGGTTCTCTAGACACTGGCTCAGTCCTTGGTGCCAGCTCAATGACGAACTGAATCTCCCTATGCGGCGGCAGCCCTAGTAAATCATCAGGGAACACGTCCAAGAACTGACAAACTAATATAGTCTCTTCCGGATCTGTTGGAAAAACTCTTGTAGTATCCACCACACTAGCTAGGAGGCCTATACATCCCCTCTGAAATAGGTCTTTAGCTCTCAAAGCGGATATCATGGGTATGCGAGGTCCACATACCGCACCCACAAAAACAAAAGGATCCTCTCCCTTAGGCTCAAAAGTCACCATCTTCTTCTGGAAATCAATGGTAGCCCCATATCGGACCAGCCAATCCATCCCTAAAATCATGTCAAAATCCTCCATACCTAACTCAATCAAGTCTATCGATAGCTCCCTAACATCAACAATCACTTGTAATACTCTAATCCATCTTCTAGAAACCACCAGTTCCCTTGTAGGCAATATAGTCTCAAACCCCGCGTTATAATACTCTCTAGGTATACACATTCTATCAATCACCTTGCAAGAAACAAATGAACGTGTAGCACCAGAGTCAATCAATACAGCAAAAGGAGAGCCAGCGCTAGAAAGTTAACCTGTCACCACCGAGGGACTAGCCTCGGCCTCTGCCTACATCAAGGTGAACACTCAAGGTCCCCCTTCCTTGCTTCCTTTTTCTTCACTGTTGGGAAATAATTCTTGAGGTGTCCCACCACCTCGCACACATAACAGGCCTTGGCCCGACATTTGCCCGAATGTCGTCTTCTGCACCTCGTGCACTCTGGGTAGCTCCTCCATTTGTCACTGCCTCCCTGGAGACCACCCTGAACACCCTGACCCCTCCTATCAGGACCATCATCGGCTGAAGTTTTAGGGGTCTTCCTCTTCAGATTACTAGGGCCTCCGCCCCTACCAAACCCTGAATATGGAGGCACCGCCATGCGAATCTCCTATCTCGTAGCGTTCGCCTTCCAAATCTTATTTTCTTCCTCCTTAGCGATAAGAGCCTTCTCATCAGCCTGGGTATAAGTCATCCCCCCTAGTACTGTTGTAATTCTCACATCTTGGGCTATCATAGCATTAAGCCCTCTGATAAATCTGTCCTATCGAGATGCGCCAGTAGGCACTAGATTTGGTGCGAACTTTGGAAGCCTTCAAACTTCAGGGCGTATTCTGTAACTGTCATGTTGCCCTGTAATAAACCCACAAACTCATTTACTTTCTGTTCCCTGAAGACAATGTTATAATACTTTTGACTAAACAAGCCCTTGAACCCATCCCAACTAAACATAGACACCTCCCTGGTCTGTGAGGCCACTTTCCACCAAATACGGGCATCCTCTTTTAGCATATAAGTGGCATAGGCCACCCTGTCATTACTTTTTACCCTCATACAATCTAGGATAGAGGTAATCATACTCATCCACTGTTCGGCCTTCAGTGGATCTGGTCCTTCTTCAAAGGTTGGAGGGTGCTATCTCCTAAATCGCTCCTACAACGTCTACCACCTATTCCCAACCTCAGGTGTCTGTAAAACTTGTGCCATAACAGGTGGCACAATAGGTGCAGTACTCCCTGAAGGAGCCTGTTGTCTAGGTAATTGAATATGCTTTTCCTCACTTTGTAATTGGGCTTGCATATCTGCCACTTTCTACTGCCAGTTCTCAAGGATTGGCGGAGGGTTCTGGACCTGGTCATCATCTCTACCCTTAGACCTAGTGCCAGCTAGTCATATGGATCGCCTTGGATGCATAGCTATCCAAGTTAATCTACAATCAATGACTTGACGGTCACACTATGATGACAAGGTAACAATATTTCCGTGATTCACCATTGGAACTCAACCAATCACAAGCAATCAAGATATAAACAATTGTCCAGATATTCATCCAAATGCAACAACAATACTAATAAGCATGCCTTAATATCATCACACAACAGTCAAGGCCCAGGCCCTATCAGTATCTCAGGCTCCCTATTAATCATGTAGATTAAAGCATTCATATTCCTTTCAAACACTAAAACATATAAGCACGAATATATAATTACCAAACCCTGAGTCGAGCTTGTCTTTAGCGGCAAGTGTACATGTCCAGCCAGTCTTCAGGAACCCTTAAACCTAGACGGCTCTGATACCAAGTTGTAGCGCCCTGGGTAACCAAGACCATTACACTGTGTGTTTAAAGTAGTGCAAGACTTGCTAATCAAGTCATTTAGTTGAAAACATGTTCCTAAAGTCGTAAATAAGTTAGGGTTAACAGATACAAGCAAAGGCCACTCTAATGGAAAAATACACATTTTAGGTTTTTTGTCTCTGTACAATCCCTCGGCCGTGGTGGACGAGCAACTGACAATGTACACCTCACCCCCAGAGCTCTCCAACTCATGGTTGAACCATCTTACCCTTGCCTTTACCATTACCACGTAGCACCCGTGAGTCGAGGCCAAGCAAGAAACCAATATAGCATAGCATAAACAATACTTATAATCAAATAATCCATAAATTAGTTAACCAGGTATTCAGCATGTTATGACAGACACATAATTAGAGATGGCAATAAAAAAATCCCAAGCCATTCATCCCAGTATTCAACAAGCCATAAAAATCAGATTCGCAATAGTAAACATATTATTACTCAAAAGTTTGTCATAATCATCATACAATACTCAGGGTCGATGCCCTTAGGCCGCACCATCTATTTAACCAATTGACTCCGGATCCCTTAGGCCGAGCTCAGTGTTAATCTTAGCTGATCCTAGCTCTCAGTCGATGAGACGCATCCTGTGTGAAAATATCAGCCTCGACACTCTTAGGCCTTTTATTTCATGCTCACATGGCATATCATAATCATACAACATTTGTATTCAATCATAGGGAATTTCAGTCCCAACACAGCCACACAAAAGGGTGCAGTTTTCTTACCTTTAAGTCGAAGCGGAGTGAACAAAATGATTCTGAGCACGATCCTTAGCCCCGATCCTTGGTGATAAACCTAGTCATAAAGGCCAGTGGTATCCATCAACTTACAATCAAAATAAAATACCTAGGAGACAGAAACTAGCGCTTAGGATCGAACCCCTGAGCCTAACCAATTCTAAGGCTAAAATCCCTAGGCGGGTCACGACTTGCCCCTAAGTTAGAGAGGAAGTGTAATGACCCAACTACTCTAGACTTTTGGACCATTAACGAAAACTACACATAGACCCTATTCTTAACAAAACTTACAATTGAAAAAAATTCATAACTTTATTAAAACTTGTAAAAAGGAAATGTTGAACTTACATAAAATATTAAGTAGGATATGGGATCCCATTGTTTTAAAATCAAAACATGACATAATTAAAAAGAGATTTACATAACAAAATGCGGAAAGATACATGTAAAAACCATAAGAAACAAAACTACATCCTCGAATCGAAACGCTCGGCTCTTGAATCCATTCCACCTCAATACACATTCTCTAAGCTTCCAAGAACCTTCCCCGCCACTAAGACCTATTTTCCTGCACATATAAACAAAAAGGAATGAGCCTAATGCCCAGCAAGGAAAATCTAACATATAGCCATATACATAAAAATTCATAGTGCAATATAAAAAAAAACATACCATAACACATATATCACATACATACTATAATGGACATTATTACTTGGGGGTCCCATAGACTAAACAAGTCATATGCCCATTAGATTAGTGGGGTCCTACTAGCTAAGCAGATCATACACCCATAATCTATTTGGGGTCCTACTAGCTAAGCAGGTCATATGCCCATAATCTATTTGGGGCTTGTTAGTCATATGGGTCATATGCCCAAGTCTACAAACATACATATCATAACATATTTCATAACAAAAAAACCATAAGATAACATATAAAACATATAGCACATAAATCCTATCCTATTTTCCTTACCAATATACCGGGATGATGAGAACAAAGTCGTGATTTTGGAACACTCCTAAAAACCATAATATAGAGGTGAGTATACTAAAGAAAAGAGATGGAAAGAATAAACTACACCATCGAAACGATACTTACGAATGAAAACCTTAAGTTCAAAGAACTTAGATGCCTAAGAATAGAAAAGACTGAGTTAGGATTTGAGTAGAGAAGAACTATAAGAATCAATACAGAAAGGAACTAGAATTAGGAATACCTTGAATGCTTATATGACCAAACTATACCTCGAAACCGAAATACACTATAACCTTACTTTCCAAGTGTTTATTAAGCTTATAATTCCCAACCCAAGTGTTTACACTCTCACAATAACCTAGCAACTTGCAGCCTCTGAACTTAGCTTGATGAATGAATGAAAAATGCTTGGTGCTAGGTCCTATTTATAGAGTTCTAGGAATAAAAATCTACTTTTTGGCTTTGAATAAAAATAATAAATTTAATTGAAAATATTTGAATATCCTTCAGCCAAAGGCTTAGGAATTGTTCAAAATTTTCAGAGAGATTTAAGGATTCAAAGCTTGATTTTTAAAATAATAAAAACAAATAGAATCCTAACTTCTAACTCCCTAAATCTCGTAACTCTAAACTCCCCTTCAGTAAAATCAACATATCTGGAGGTATAGAACTCCGCTTTGGACTCTCTTTATACCGTTAGAAAGCTCATTAAATTATCTACAACTTCTAAGAAATAATATTTTTAGAAATTCCTAATATAACTGGGTAAAAAATAGGTCGGAAGTTACAGTACCCTAAAGTTACGAAAAATCTATTTACAACCTAATTCACAAATAAATAAAATTGTGACAATTATCATGCTCCTATCAGATTTTGGTGAAGACTAAGTCTTATATTTCTCTTATTTTATCATTAAAATAATAATTCCTTAATAATCATACATATGACAAGTGTTACTATCTTATTGGGTTTATCTAAACCTTATAATATAATAAATATCATCATCAATATCAGTCATATTAATAAAACCTTAGGTTAAAATTAATATTCTTAAACTATAGGTTAAACTTAGAAAATCTACAAGTACTACTATGAGTGTCCAAATAAATCCCGATCTGAACCAAAAATCCACAGTCATAAAGATAATACTACTACTATTATACTACTACTACTACTACTACTACTAACTACTAACTACTAACTACTACTACTACTACTACTACTACTACTATCTAACTAGCTAAGTAAATTTTGGGACTCTACAGGAAGCACCCAAGCCAAAGGGGGAGGTGGGTCGCGGCGCGCCCCAAGTTAGAGGCCACGCCCAAGCTAAAACAGCCACACGTGCCGCCGCGCCCACAAGCTAGGTTGCGGCGCCCCCCCTTCGAACCCAGAAAATCTGGTTTTTTCTCATGCATCTTCCAGCCAAGCACACGAGGATTTACCCAGAATTTTCCCTAATAACTCCCCTCCATTCAACACTAAACCAGCTACAAATTCAAGATTAAATCCCATATTTCTAATCACCCAAAACCTTAGCAATTACACCTTAATCAATATCCAATTTCAAGCAGAATTGATCACTCCATAAACCCAGTCCAATTCTACACAAATTCCAAAAATATAACACATGTTCTAAGCTTCAAACTAATAAGCTCTACTTAGTAAATTCAAAGGTGAGGAACAAGAGGTTTACTTGAATTTGATGACCCTAACTTCTCAAAAATCCTCTAGCTATCTTAAACTTGCATTTTCTCAGCTTTACCCAGCCTAGAACGAACTTAGTTCCCACCTCCTAGCCAAAATCCAGCAGCCCCTTCACCTTAGCTCCAAAGTAGAAAGAGCGAGGGCAATCCGTGTGGGACAAAGAGAGAATTCTAAGTATCTCTCTAAGTTTCCAATTTTTTCTAGTATATGGCTAATCTCAAATATTAACTAAGTATATCCATTAGTACCTAGGAAAAAGACGATTATGCCCTTCTTAATTATCTAGCCCTCAAGTTGACCCTAGGTGAAAAATTGTCATTTCCCCCAGTTCCCGCTAATTCCTCAAATGTTCCCAATATTTGCCAACTAATCCTGTCATCCAATTAATTACCAAAATTTACCCAATGTCTTATAATCCTCGATATATTTTCTAAGGAAGTTAGCTAAAATTTCTATGTTTTTCTATGAAATGGTAAGATTTGTATGTAATGAGGAAAATGAGGTGCTATGTTTGATGATAGACAATGTAACATGAAAAATGGAGTTCCATCTTGAAATGTTATGATGATTATGATGCAACATGTGTTTCCTTTGTTTTGATGTGAAATGGATTACATGTGTTTGTATGATGTTTGAAATGCAAAAGGTTGCTAGCGTGTTGAACACGACAAAACACATGAGTTACTAAGGATATGACGTAACTCATAGGGCGGACACACTGAGGCTATTCAAGGACCTGAGATCCTATTTACCTCACAGAGAAGGACTTTCTAGTTTTATGCTTTTGCTGGTTACCTCAAGATATGACATGGACAATAGCGGTGCCATGATCACAAAGAGTATGATTATGATGTATGGTTATGATGTGTGATTATGATGTATGATTATGATTGTGAATCTGAAGGTGATACGATATGATTATGAAATGGATATGATATTGTTATGGTATGATATGCTATTAGTTTTATGATACGAATATGTTCTTCTTGTGTTTCCTTGAATATTGTTGTATTTGTTTGTATTTCCTTACTGTGCTTTTAGCTCACCCCCTTACTTTCCCCCTTTCAGGTAATAAATAGGGTTTCTCTTTGGCATATGCTGTGGGGAGTTCTGACGTCTGGGTGTGTATGGCATTGGGGGGGGGGGGGGGATCCTATGAACGAATAAACGATCAACATAAGCGTCGAGTTTTAAAGAATCATATTATGGACTTTAGTTTTAAACTTCTCAGTGGGATTTAAATTTTTTATTTTCTCTAAACGTAGCATAAGAACCTTTTACTTTTATTTTAAACTATTGGGCCCAACTTCCATGTTTTATCAAGGCCCCACTGAATGTTATCTGTTAAGTGTTATTTTCTAATTATTTATGAATTAAAAAATGTTTCTGGAAAGTAATAGAATAGGGCGCTTTACAATGCACATACATAAAATATTTACAACTTGAAAAGTCTATGCTCAAAATGACTTATGCTAACTTCCAAAAGATAACACGGCATATTTTTAGAATGACCAGCATCCCATAGTCAGACCAAATGTACATCCCCACAAATGAGAATCAGTGTCTCACAAGTCCACTTTCCCTTAAGCTTACCTACAACATGAAACAACTAGGTAAGAGAAATGCTTAGTAAGATCAACCTTACAAAAAGGAAATCAGACATAACAAAAAGGCAAAATCGCCAATGATGAGTCGTTAAGATGGACCAGTATTTACCAATCTACCATATATAGGATTCAAAATTACTCTGAGTCCTATTAGTAATATAAGAACCCTAACACGTTCTTTCATTAAAAAAACCTAAGCATTTAGGGAACAAAACAATTGCGTAGCATCATTAGACCATATAGCAATTCAATCAACAAGAGATATATGCACATAAATTCAACAACAATGCACAAGCCTCCATATATTTTCTATCGATCAAAGAGTATATATCACATCAAATGTTATGGGTATGACTAAAGTCACACTAGTATAACAAGATTAAGATATTATTGGGTACCTAGACCACACTAGCAGATTGTATGCATGACTCATAACACCTCCATCTGGACCAAGCCGGTACAATAGGTCCCATGCAACAATATCAGTCCTAGATTTGTCGGAACTCGGTTCACAACTCATCTTCCTTAGGATAACGATCTCGTAGACTTTCTACAACATTGTGTATACTTATGCACGTGTCTTAAATTTAGAAGTCAAAGGTTGACTTACTTGGATTCCTTAGTATTTTGCATAATTTTTCTTCTTTTTCCAAGTGTGGTCCTGCTCTGCTAAGCCAATCCTGTAGTTACGCATACAATATACTCGAATTAATTATGGTAATTATATTTCATTCTATTAATTTTGGGCATTTATGTCTTGATCAACAATAAAATAAGGATCGAAAAATCCTTACTCGGTTTAGACTACTAAATGGTCCTAAGCTCACGGTCCTGAGACTACTATTCTAAGTCTTGGGGAAACCTATCCTATTGTCTTGGTGTTTAGGCTCGGTACTATTACTAATATATATTGGTTGATATACATAATCAAAACCTTAACCATTTTATTAAGTTAGATTAATTAATTTATAATTTCCTTTTTAGAATAATAATTATTTATTAAGTCCAAAGTTCTTAAATTTATCATTTTTAGGAAAGTTAAGTAATTTTACTTAGTGAAGAATCCCACTTACAAAAATGACCATTATAACTCTTTATAAATCAACATCTTAAATTTAGAAAAATTAGATTTGACTCCATTAGTTTCTTTAAACTAAGGGATTTAGACACATTTATTTTTCAACAAATATAAATTAATTAACTATAAAATAATTTCTTTAATTTCTAACCTAATTACCTTCATAGCCTAAAGTTGTAAATTTTGAGTCATTAAAAAGATTCAACACAATTCCTACACAAATTTCTTACTTTAAATGTCAATCATCACATTTTTACCAAGTATAAAAACTTGTTTATTTTTTATGTTAAACCTCAAAATTTGGTAATCCATAAATTAAAAAGTATTTATCAATTATTTACCAAATTTTTTAGATTACTATTATGATGTATCAAAAAATTTCTCCCAAATTTTCAGGTAAAAAATAACATGTTTACTAGGTGAAATATTTCTCCAAAATTCGAAGGTCAAACTGACAAATTTTGAATATATAGATTTTCTTTCCAATTTTGATAAGTTATAATTTTCTAAACCCTTGGTATTTTTTTTACAAAACTTTCGATTTCTAATCATAAACATATTTTGAATGTTCTTGCCAATGTTTAGATAAAAATTAGTTATTTTAGTCAGTAAACTAGATGTTCAAAAATCTGACCTAAAATTTAAAATACAAAATTTTCTAGACAGCAACGTCTTTTTAAAATGACCATATCTTTGTAATACAAAACCTTTTTCAACGTTTTAAATGTCTAAAATCATCTATCCTTTCTAAAACATATCATGGTAACATGAATGTAACGTCCAAAAATGATAATAGGGTTTAGTGCCTTGATTAGCGTGTCGGGAGGACATAATTGGATATATCTGTGATTTATTGATTAAATGTGTGACTACATGGCATTCATGATTTATATGATAATATGAATATATTTATATGCATGTTTATGAGCATTAAATATGCATGTGGGCCCGTCCTTGTTTATAAGGGCATATTTGTAATTTTGGCATGTTGCGAGCATAAATATGATTATATGTGTGAAATGATTAAGACCACATTATTATGTGGATATATTTGTAGTATACAGCTCGAGGCGATCCTAGTCAGCGGCTCGGGGTGAGCTTAGGGGTATTTTGGGATGTTCAACGTATATTTGAGGATTTATCGAGTAACGAGTAAGTATTAGGTGATTAGTTGGGTATGTCGGTGTTAATTGGAAATTTGTAGGACGACTTGAGGAATTAGCAGGAAACGGGGGGAAATGATCGTTTTTCCCTTAAGGGAAACAAAGGGCTGAGTTGTCTTGAGGGGTATTTTGGTCTTTTGGGTTAAAATGTAAACTCAGCTGGGATTCTAGGAAATAATCATAACCACTAGAAGTTTCTCAGATTCTCATCACTTTCTCTCCCTCTCTCTCATGTTCTCTTACTCCCTCACTTGAACCTAAGGGAGTTTTTGAAGCTATGGAAGAGAAGGCTTAGGGAATTGAGATGTGGAGATTGAAGGATTGAGGCCATAAGTGTTTGAGGTGCAGCTTAGGGACAGAGCCATCTTTAAGGTAAGGTTTTAGCTGTGAATTAATGGTAGAACTTTGTTGTTAGTTTAAGTGTTTATAGCTTATATGTTTCAAAGGGGATTTTGATTAATTCTGGGTTATTAGAAGGATATTGGGTTAGAATTTAGGAGATTATGGTGATTTCAATCGGCTATTATGACATAATTGTCAAATTATGGTTCTGGTGTATGTTAGGATAGATTTTTGATGAATTGAGTTGGGGAAAAATGTAGAGAAACCCATGGATTTCTGGGTTCACGGGGGTGCGCCACAACCCAGTTCATAGGCGCCGCAGCCCATGTGCCCCAGAAGGCCCTGGGGGGCATGCAGACTTGTGGACGTGTCACGACCCTATGTGACAATTCATGGCTCGCCTCCCTCGTGGAGCAAGAGGTTGGTGCCTCTGACTTGAGGCAAGTCGCGACCCTTAGGGCCAGGTCGCGGCCTGCCTAGGCAGCCATAGCCCAGGTTGGTTTTTAGGCTCGAGGAGGCTCGACGATTTAAAGTAAGCTGGACCAACTGTGTTGTGTATATAATTTAAGGTTCCAGAGATTAGTATGTGTTTCCAAAGCATTAATTGGATTCGATTTTATAGTTATCCATTGTTACTTGTGACTGGGTTACGGTTAAGGCTCAAGATTGAGGATCGTGCTCGTGACTGCTTTATATCCTTCGCTCGGGATTCCAGGTAATAAAACTACACCCAAATTGTGAATGGGACTAAGATTCCTTATAAATGAACATATGTGTTCTATAATCTATATATCTGCTATGTGTGATGTGAAGGTACGACCTAAGTGAGCCAGGGATGATATTAAGCGTACTGAACGCAGCTCGGCCTAAGCGAGCCGGGATCAATTAATTATCTAAAGGGCTCGGCCTAAGGGCGCCGACACCTGACTAATTGTATTAAGATTAAGTTATATGTTTTGATTAAACTGTTTATTGTCCCCTAACTTTTTTTTTATATTATGTTATTGATTGTAATGGTTGATCTAAGTTCGCTATGCACACTTTGTTATTATATATGCTTGTTGAATTTAGTTTTCTTGCTGAGCCTTGGCTCACAGGTGCTATGTGGTGTAGGTAAAGGCAAAGGAAAGTTGGACCAATCATGAGTTGGAGAACTTTGTGGGTGAAGTGTACATCGGCAGCTGTTCAACTGCAATGACTGAGGGAATTACAGGGATTAGAGCTCAAACTTGTGTTTTGCCGTTTAGACTGGCTACTGTTGTATTAACTTTTGAGGCTTGTATCTGCCATGTAAATCTTAATGTTTGGGATCCCATATACCAAACACTTATTTTAATGAAAAATGACCATTTTACGATCAAAACGTTTTAAACCTAACCTGTCACTTGTCTTTAGAAACACATTTATGTTCAAATGACTTGATTAGCAAGTCCTGGACTATTATAAACATACAGTGTAACAGTCTTGGTTATCTAGGCCATTTCAACTTGGTGTCAGATTCATCTAGGTTTAAGAGTTCCTGAAGATTGGCTGGGCATGTACACTCATCGCTAAAGACAAGCTCGACTCAAGGTTCAGTAACCTTATATGTGATTATGTGTTTGAGTGTTTAAATGAAATATAAATGCTTTATCTCCACGAATAATAGGGAGCATGAGATATACAGATTGGGCTTGGCCCCTGACTGTTATGTGAATATGTTAAGGGGTGTTCATTAGCATTGATAGTGTATGTGAATAATTGTTTAAATGCCTGTTTGCACTATGATTGTGTTTTTTCTGTTGAGTGTCGGGGTTGGACCATGGGACGAATATAAACCTGTTATAATTGCCTGACTAGCCGAGTCGTTGATTGCAGATAATCATGGATAGTTATGCGTGCAAGGTGATCAATCCAACTAGCTGGCACCGGGGTTGGGTCTAAAAATGATGAGCAGGGTCAAAACCCTCAGCCAGTCCTTGAGAACAAGCAGCAGTTGCTTACTGATATGCGAGCTAGACTTCAGAGTTAGGAGGAATAGATTCACCTTCTGAGGCAGCAGGCTACACTGGGGAGTGTTGTACCTAACTTGCCACCTGTTGTAGCACCAGTTGTACAGCTGCCTAAGATTGGGAACAAGTTGGAGCCATTTTATGAAAGATTTAGGAGAGAACATCCTCCAATCTTTGAAGGAGGACCAGATCCACTTAAGGCTGAGCAGTGGATGAGTATGATCTCCTCCATTCTGGATTTTATGAGGGTGGAATAATGACAGGATGGCATGTGCCACCTATATGCTTAGAGAGGATGCCCGCATTTGGTGGGAGGTGGCATACCAGACTCGAGATGTTTCTACTCTATGTGGGAATGAGTTAAGAGATTTGTTCAACTAGAAATATTACAACATTTCCATCAAGGCGCATAGGTGACTAGGTTAGTGCAGGGAAGCATGATAGTTACTGAGTATGCCTTGAAACTTGATAGGCTAGCAAAGTTTGCACCACTTCTAGTGCCTACGGATGTAGCTAGGTAGGATAGGTTTGTTCGAGGGTTTAATGCTATGATAGCCCGAGATGTGAGGATCGGATCAGTACCTGGGAAGATGACTTATGCCCAGGCTATTGAGAAAGCCCTCACTACTGAAGAGGAAGAGAAAAAAGAATTGGAAGGAGAACGCTGCGAGATGGGATGTTCGTAGGGCAATGCCCCCATTTACAGGATCTGGTAGGGGCAGAGGCCCCAGTGATCAGAAGAGGAAGACCCCTGACACCTCGACCACTACTGGTCTTGATAGGAGGGGCCAGAGTGCCCACAGTGGCCGTCAGGTAGGCGGTGAGACATGGAGGAGTTACTCGGAGTGTGTTAGATGCAGGAAGCGCCATCTGGGCGAATGTTGGGCAAAGGCTTGTTACTTGTGCGGGGTAGTTGGACACCTCAAGAAATATTTCCCAATACTAAAGAAAGAGGAACCAGGGAAGGTGGACAACTTGACTCCAGCTCAAGTGTTCGCCTTGACCCAGGCAGAGGCTGAGGCTAGTCCCTTGGTAGTGACAGGTCAGCTTTCTAGCGCTGGCTCTTCATATACTGTATTTATTGATTCTGGTGATACACAATCATTTGTTTCTAATAAAGTGATTGATAGATTGTTAGACCTAGTGAGTATTATATTGCGAGGTTTGGGACAATACTACCTACAAGGGAGCTAGTAGTTTCTAGGAGACGGATTAGAGCACTGCCAGTGATGGTGGATATTAGGGAACTATCATTAAATTTGATTGAGTTGGGTATGGATGATTTTGACATGATTTTGGGGATGGATTGGCTAGTTAGATTTGGGGCCACTATAGATTGCAAGAAGAAGATGGTGACTTTTGAGCCAGAGGGTGAGGACCCCTTTGTTTTTGTGGGTACTATGCATGGACCCCGTGTTCCTATGATATTAGCGTTAAGGGCTAGGGACCTATTACAAGGAAGTTGTATAGGTTTTCTAGCTAGTGTGGTGGATACCACTAGAGCTACGCCAGTGGGGCTGGGAGAGACTAGACTGGTATGTGAGTTTTTGGATGTGTTTCTCGAGGAGTTACTGGTACTGCCGCCACACAGAGAATTTCAGTTTGTGATTGAGTTAGTGCCGGGTACAGAGCCAATGTCGAGGACACCATATAGGATGGCTCCAGTAGAGCTAAATGAGTTGAGGATACAGTTGCAGGAACTACTCGACTTGGGATTTATTAGGCATAGCTTCTCGCCATGGGGTGCTCCAGTTTTATTTGTGAAGAAGGATGGGACTCTAAGAATGTGTATAGACTACAGGGACTTGAACAAGTTGACTTTCAAGAACAAGTACCCCCTATCGAGGATAGATGGATGTTCAATGGGCTGCAGGGTAAGACAGTATTCTTGAAGATTTATCATCGATCTCGTTATCACCAGCTGAGGTCAAGGACGAGGATATTCCAAAGACGGCCTTTCGAACGAGGTTCAAGCATTATGAGCTTTTGGTCATGTCGCTTGGATTGTCCAATTCCCTAGCAGCATTTATGGATCTGATGAATAGGGTATTCAAGGACTTCTTAGATCAGTTTTTATTGTCTTCATTGACGAAATCCTAGTTTACTCCATTTTAGAGGCAGAGCATGAGCAGCATCTCCAATGGGTATTGCAGAGGTTGAGGGAGCATCAGTTACATGCTAAATCTAAGAAATGTGAGTTTTGGCTGCTGGAAGTGACATTTCTTGGACACATTGTCACTAGAGATTGGATTAAGGTGGATCTGGCCAAGGTAGAAGCAGTTAGCGATTGGCCGAGGCCAAGGAACGTCTCAGAGGTTAGGAGTTTCCTTGGATTAGCAGGATATTACAGGCGGTTCGTGGAAGGGTTTTCAAAGAATGCCGCACCATTGACTAAGTTGACATGGAAGAATCTGAAGTTCACTTGGTCAGACAAATGTAAGGGTAGATTCTAGGAGTTTAAGCGACGATTAGTTACTGCTCCCGTGTTGGGTCTTCCTTCTGAGGTAGGGAAGTTTGTAGTATACTGTGATGCATCAAGACTGGGGTTGGGATGCGTATTGATGTAGAATGAGAAGGTTATTGCCTATGCGTTGCGACAGTTGAAGGAATATGAACAGCGGTACCTTACCCATATATCGAAGGAATTAGCGAAGGAGATGACTAGAGCGAGGATAGAATTGGTTGTGGGCCAGTTTTCCAATATTACTTTACAGTCTACCCTTCTGGAGAGGATAAGAGAGGTCTAGGTGGGTGATGCACAGTTACAGGAGGTGAGAGGGAATGTCCTAGCTAGAGTGGCTAAGGATCATTCCATTTTAGAGACAAGTTTACTGCGGTACAAGGATCAGATTTGTGTTCTGATGGATATGGGTATTAGCTGAGAGATACTTGATGAATCCCATACTACACCATATTCACTCCATCCAGGTACCACGAAGATGTAACAGTATCTGTGAAGTTTATATTGGTGGCCTGGGATGAAGAAGGACATGGTTGAATACGTAACCAAGTGTTTAACCTATCATCAGGTAAAGGCTGAACACCAGCGACCAACTAGGTTGTTACAACCTTTAGGTATTCCCATGGTGAAGTGGGAAGATATTACTATGGATTTCATGGGAGGTTTACCCAGGACGGTGGGGCAACATGATTCACTATGGGTGATAGTAGACAGATACACCAAGTCAGCTCACTTTCTGCCAGTGAGGACAATCGATATTGTGGATCAGTATGCGGAGTTGTATGTGAAAGAGATTGTACGTCTCCATGGGGTTCCTAAGTCTATAGTATCGGACCGGGATCCCATATTAACGTCCAAGTTTTGGGGTGGTGTGCAGAAGGCTATGGGAACTCAGTTGAATTTAAGTACAACCTTCCATCCTCAGACAGACAGACAGTCTGAGAGGACGATTCATATTTTGGAGGACATGCTTAGAGCAAGTGTGCTAGACTTTGAGGAGTCTTGGAGTAAGTACCTCCCATTTGTTGAGTTCTCATACAATAATAGTTATCAATCAATGATTGGAGTAGCCCCATATGAGATGTTATATGGAAGGAAGTGTAGATCGCCAATTCATTGGGATGAGATGGGGAAGAGGAAGTATTTGGGACTAGAGATGGTTCAGAAGACTAATGAAGCTATTGAGAAGATCCGAGCTCAAATGCTCGCCTCGTAGAGTAGATAGCAAAGCTACGCTGATCCCTAGCGTAGGGATGTGGAGTTCCAAGTCAGGGACCATGTATTTCTGCGAGTTTCGCCACCGCGTGGGGTGAGCAGATTTGGGACAAAGGGCAAGCTGAGCCCGATATTCGTAGGACCTTTCGAGATCCCGGAGAGGATTAGGCAGGTAGTGTATAGATTGGCTCTGCCACCATCTTTATCAGGGATTCATGGCATATTCGACATCTCAATGCTTTGGAAGTACGTCTCTGATACGACCCATGTATTAGGGTACGGGGATCTGGAGCTACAATAGATTTGTCATATGAGGAGCGACTACTTCAGATCCAAGACAGGAGGAACAAAGTTTTGACGAAGAAGATGATTCCTTTAGTCAAAGTGTTGTGGTGGAATAGCAAGGTCGATGAAGCGACCTGGGAGCTAGAGTCAGCTATGCGGGATCAATTCCTGAGTTATTCAGTAAATTTTGAGGGCAAAATTTTCAGTAGGAAGGGATAGTTGTAATGTCCCAAAAAATGGTAATAGGATTTAGTGCCTTGATTAGCGTGTCAGGATGGCATAATTGGATATATGTGTGATTTATTGATTAAATGCGGGACTACATGGCATGAATGATTTATATGATAATATGAATATATTTATATTCATGTTTATGAGCATGCATGTGGGCATGTGCTTGTTTATAAGGGCAAATCTGTCATTTGGGCCTGTTGCAGGCATAAATGTCATTATATGTGTTAAAGGATTAAGACCAAATCATTATGTGGATATATTTGCAGTATATGACTCGAGCCGATCCTAGTGAGTGAATTAGCGAAATAGTCACAACAGGGTTTAATACCCGGCTCGGGTTGAACTTAGGGGAATTTGGGAAGTTCAATGTATATTTGGGGTTTTATCGAGTAACGAGTAAGTATTTGGTGATTAGTTGTGTATGTCAGGATTAATTGGGAATTTGTAGGATGACTCGAGTAATTAGCAGGAAACAGGGGCAACTGACTGTTTTCCGCTTAAGGGAAACAAAGGAGCTGAGTTGTCTTGAGGGGTATTTTGGTCTTTTGGGTTAAAAGGTATACTCAGCTGGGATTCTAGGAAATAATCAGAACCACTAGAAGTTTCTCAAACTCTCAGCACTCTCTCTCCCTCTCACTCACGTTCTCTCTCTCCTTCACTTGAGCCTAACGGAGTTTATGAAGCTTTTGAAGAGAAGGCTTAAAGAATTGAAGTGTGGAGATTGAAGGATTAAGGCCAGAAGTGTTTGAGGTGCAACTTAGGGGAAGTGCCATATTTAAGGTAAGGTTTCAACTGTGAATCAATGGTAGAACATTATTGTTAGTTTAAGTGTTTGTAGCTTCTAAGTGTCAAAGGGGATTTTGATGAATTCTGGGTTATTAGAAGGATTTTGGGTTAGAATTTTAGGAAATTATGGTGATTTAAGTAGGCTATTGTGATATAATGGTTGAATTTCAATTCATGTGTAAGTTAGGATATTTTTTTGATGAATTAAGCTAGGGGAAAATGTAGAGAAACCGAGGGATTTTTGTGTTCACGGGGGTGTGCCGCGACCCAGTTCATGGGCGCCGCGGTCGGCGTGCCCCAGAAGGCCATGTGGAGCTTGCTGACTTGTGGACGCATCGCGACCCAAGGGGGCAATTCATGGCCCGCTTCCCCTGAAGAAAGAGGCTGGCGTCTCTGACTTGAGGCGCGCTGCGACCCTTAGGGCCATGTCGCCCGCCTTGGAAGCCATAGCCTAGGTTGGTTTTTAGGCTTAGGGATTTAAACCAATGCATTTAATTGGATTAGATTTTGATAGTCATCCATTGTCGCTTGTGACTAGGGTTACGGTTAAGGCTTGGTATTGAGGATCGTGCTCGGGACCACTTTACATCCTTCACTCGGGATTCAAGGTAAGAAAACTGCACCCAAGTTGTGAATGGGACTGAGATTCCTTGTAAATGAACATATATGTTCTGTAATCTATATATCTACTATGTGTAATGTGAAGGTACGACCTAAGGGAGTCGGGGCTGATATTAAGCATACTGAACGCAGCTCGTCCTAAGTGAGCCGGGATTAGCTAATTAACTAAAGGGCTCGACCTAATGGCGCCGACACCTAACTAATTGTATTAAGATTAAGTTATATGTTTGGATTAAATTGTTTACTGTTGGCTAACTTGTTGTTTATATTATGTTGTTGATTGATCTGGTTGATCTAAGTCTGCTATGCACACTCTGTTATTATCTATGCTTATTGAATTTAGTTTTCTTGCTGAGCCTTGGCTCACAGGTGCTACGTGGTGGAGGTAAAGGCAAAGCAAAGCATGACCAACCATGACTTGGTGAGCTTTGAGGGCAGAGTGTACATCGGCAGCTACTCGACCGCCATGGCCGAGGGAATTACAGGGACTAGAGCTCAAACTTGTGTTTCGCCATTTAGACTGGCTACTATTCTATTAACTTTTGTGGGTTGTATCTGCCATGTAAATCTTAATTTTTGGGATCCCATGTACCAAACTTCTATTTTAAAGAAAATCGACAGTTTTACGATCAAAATCTTTTAACCCTAACCTGTCTCATGACTTTAGAACACATTTATGTTCAAATGACTTGATTATCAAGTCTTGCACTATTCTAAACACACAGTGTAACGCTCTTGGTTGTCTAGGGCGTTACAATGAAATTCTTGAGATAACACGTTGTTGGCCTTACTTAACCCTTTGGAAGTCAAGACTAAGATTTTGGCAGCAAACCTTTTGTACAAACCCTTGAGGAACTATGGATTCCTCAACTAAAATCAGCAGAACCAACGTGGATGCATTATAAACATAATAATATACCTTGTTACATCATAACAAAGAAATCAAACAAAAAAATTTATACGTTGAACTTAGACCTAAAGTTTTATATTAAATAACCTAAAAATAACAAAGTTTTTATATTTGGTATCTCAAAACTTAGTTTATGGCCTTGCTCATTGGATTCCCACTTACTCAAGCTCTTGAATACCTTCAACCTTGTCCTGATAATACAGAGATGAAATCCTACTATCTCTATGTTGGAAAATCTGATACAGGAACTTCATTTATTTTCATGTAGATCTAATATTAAATAAATTAATATGAGATAACCTAGAACATGTTTCTAAAATTGAATTCAAAGAGAAACAATGATAAGAATACTTACATTATACGCAGCGGAATGAATGAATCTTTCCTTAAGTTTCTCTAAGCCTTGTATCCTTTCTGTCGCAGAGTATTATCAAGAAACTGAACCGATCTTCTATAGTCTTCACAGTCTTCCAAAGTATCCTTGGAATCACCTAGACTATAGTGGGCAATTCTCAACACATGAGATAGATACAGAGAGAAGAAATGAAAATAACAAAGAGGACACTTGCCTCAGAGCCTTTGGTAAACTGTATTTTCATGCATGAACATGTTAAAAATTTGATTATTTGATGTGTTTGAATAATTGGATGGTTTTCATGTTTTTATAAAGCATATTGATTTTATGTGATTATTAGAAATTTTTAGGATATTTTGTTGTGTATTCTATGCCATTAATTTTTATATGTGCTTTATTTTGTGTAAAACATGTTAAAAATTAATTATAAAACAATTTTGGTTTGAAAAATTGCACAATTTTTTTTTTGGAAATATTTGGTTTGGCTGCTAGTCACCCGCGCGCCCATGCGTGCATCACCCTGCCACCGCGCGCGCATCCGCTGCATACCCCACGCCCCGTGTGCGCACGCCCGCGCGTCCCCCTACAGCCCGGCCAGGTGAATAGTACCATCACGGGTACTGTTCATCAATTTTTAAAAAAAAATTGAAGAAATTAAAAATTGTGAAAATAAATTATTTATAATCAAATAAAAAAATATCAGATTTATTTTTGCATTAATTTTTTTTTAAATAAGATATTTTCAACAAAAATTCAAATTTAAAAATAGACTAACAACTTAATTTTAAATCTTTTAATATATTAAAATATTACAATTAAGATATAAGATATTTAAGATATATATATTTTTAAATTCTTGATATTTTATTAAATCTTTATTTGAAAATATAAATATCTGTTTATTCTATAGTTTTTAATATTTAAATTATTTGAAAATTTGAATTTTTTTAGTAGATATTTGAATTTGTTTAACTATTTTAAAATATTTTAGGGTTGTTACAACTATTAATATTTTATTTATTTTAAAAATGATTGAAATATTTGCTTATAGTTGTAACAACACAATATATTTTTGAAAAAGAGTTGAGATATTGATTTTAAAATTTTAAATCGGTTAAATTTTGAAAAATATAATTTTTTTCAACCAATTAATAAAATATTTTTTTTAATAAATGGGATTTAACTTAACTTTGGTTAATTGTTGATAAATCCTATTTAAATTAAATTAATATTTTTCAAATCAACCTAAATCAAGTTGATTGTTGATAAATGAAATTTAAATTAACTTTTGTTAATTGTTGATAAATTTCATTTAAATTGACTTATTTTTTGTAAAATTTAATTAATTCAAATTTTTTGATAAATTCTAGAAAATTAATTGTGGTATTATTGCAAATGAAATAAATTGTAGTATGTTTTGCATAAATTCATAGAATTGCTCATATAGTAACAACATTAGGGCCATCCAATTATAACATGTTTGTTTGCACTATATGTGGTATTTTTGCAATTGGGCTTAGATGCATATAGTGGCCCATATATTTGTTAAATATATGAGTTTTGCCAAATAAAATATTCATAAAATGATAGGTTTTATTTGGGCCCATTAAAAAATGTAAAGTTTAAATTTCTTTGTTGTGGGTGATTCCAATTGTGAAGACCTATTTGCTTTGCATGACTATAGTGAGCCTAATAAATTAATAACAATTAATAAATGACGGTTTAAATTCCTGTCTTTTGGACCTTGTATAGAAGATTGGGGGCCTTTGTAGTGGAATGACATACTGGACCTAGCCCTCCTCCATACAAGCCCAATTGTTAAGGACCATTTACCTGAGTTGGAGTTAATTGTATAGGTTCATTATATTAGTTAAACCTAAATATTGATTAGCAACAAATTAATTCTAAATTAATTGAATTTGTTTCAATTTGACATTTAGAATTAATAGAAAATTATAGGTCTTTGGTTTTAAGAATTCTAATCTTACAACTTTTTTTGGAGAACTGGTCATTAATATTCGAAAAATAATAAAAATAATATTTTTTAATTTTATAATGAGCTTATTTTAAGATTTCTATTCGATCTTCGCCATTGGTTTAACAACGTCAACATCTTAATGGGCCTCGAGGTGCTTTGATTCGTCCTCCTACGGAAGGTGTTCATGAGCTATTTTGACAAGGATAGATTTCTAAAGATAGATAATTATAGGTCAAATTCTACTAGACTCACTCCTACGATGACTACTAGGACTAAATCTATGATTATCGAAACTTTGGGTCTAGCTCATAAAATAAGATATTTTATTTTCTTATTTTGATCGAATATTAGGTTGTTAATAGTGGTGTCCGTTGTTAATAGTGGTGTCCGTTGTTATTAAATGAGTTTACAACTCTATTTAACTAGTAGTATTTTTTACTCTCGCCAACCGGGACAAGGATATCATAGATTAGTTAAAAACCTAAAGAAATAGAGATATGATTGTTTTTGGTATTTTTTTTCTTATATCTTACATATTTTTGGTATATGTTGTGCTATTTCTTGAAATTTGCGTGAATGGGAGTTTTATTCAGCAAATGTTATTTATTTCTATTTTATTGATAATTTGTAGTTTTAAGTTGAGTAGTGTCTGTGTCTACTCCCATCCTTTCTCAACTTTTGATGGAGAAACTCATTAGAGAAAAGTTCCTTAATTGGAAGTAGAATATCAACATGGAGTTGATTGGTGACAACTCTGAATTTGTCATGATTGAGGAATCCCCAGAACGAGCTCCGTGTCCGCACATTTGTGATGGCACCGTCAATGCTCGTGATGGCACCTTCTCAACATGTTCGCGATCACCTGATCAAGATGACAAACTACTTTCTGAAAGTTGAACTGCATGGAACCATAATAGATGAGGAAACTCAAGTTGGCTTAATTCTCCAGCTTTCCTGCCATTCACGACCAACTATGTGTTGAATAAACTCAACGATGGTCTGACGCAGCTCATGAACGAGCTTCAGACTTTTGAGTCTATCATGGGTGGACCATGTAAGGGAGGAGATAAAAAGACAACTACTACTGCTACTGCTGATCCAGCTAAGGCTGAAGTTAACCAAGCTTCGTCTTCGAAAGCTGGAAATAAGAGGAAAGGTGGACAAAAAAACAACCCCAAGCCTGCAAAGACGAGTGCACAACCAAGTGCACAAACGCCTAAGGGGATGAACAAGAAAAACAAGAAAGGTAAAGGTAAGTGTTTTCACTTCAAAGAGAAGGGGCAATGGAAACAAGATTGCCCAAAGTTTTTAGCAGCTAAAAACAAAGGTAATGATTATAGTTCATTTATCTTAGAAACATGTGTTTTATAGAATGATAAATCCTTTTGGATTATTGATTTTGGATCTACTAACTATGTTTGTAACTCTGTACAGCTTCTTCAATCGTGGGATGAAGTGGACGAAGGCGACTTAAAGCTTCGAGTTGGGAACGAAGAGTTCGTTATGGTCCAAGCTAGAGGAAGAGCTCGTCTAAAGTTCGGAAATAAATTTTTAATTTTAAATGATAAATTTTTTATTCTGAATTTAAGTAGAAATTTAATTTCAGTTTCCATGTTGCAATTAGAACGATTTTTTATGACTTTCACAAGTTCTAATATATCTATTTCTTTCAATGGATCAATAAATGATTTGTTATGACTTTCACAATGATTTGGAAAATGGGCTTTATATTCTGTGACCTAACGAACCCCTCGCTTTTAAAAATGATTTATTCAAAATAACTAAACCTAGGACCAATAAATGTCAAAAGATCGATAACGATAATATGACGTATTTATGGCACTTGAGACTAGGTCACATTGGCTATGATAGGATTAAAGGACGGGCCTTTGAGGGAATTAACCTTAGGTGAATTACCTATTTGTGAATCTTGTCTAGAAGGCAAACTGACCAAGTGTCCATTCTCTGCAAAGGGTGATAGGGCCAAAGAACCACTTGGACTTGTTCATTCAGATGTTTGTGGACCTTTGAATGTACAAGCCAGGGGTGGGTTTGAGTATTTCATACCTTTCATTGACGATTACTGTAGATACTCATGTCTTTACCTAATGCATAGGAAATCAGAAACATTTTAAAAGTTTCAAGAATTCTTAGCAATGGCTCAGAACCAATTAGGTAAAAAGTTAAAGATCTTGATATCTAATAGGGGTGGAGAATATTTGGATATGAAGTAAACTTGGGATTTTATCAAAACTTACTGCCCCAGGTACTCCGCTACAAAATGGTGTAGCGGAACGCCGGAACAGAACTTTATTGGAAATGGTTAGATGCAAGCTTAGTTACTCAACTCAACCATTTCGCTAGGAACCCATTTCGCTATGGTTTGGATGGTGAAACCAATATGTCGGGTTTGGTGACACTAGTGATGATGATCCATTGTCTTTCAAACAAGCAATGGCTAGCCCTGAAAAGGAAATATGGCTTCGAAGCCATGAAATAGAAAGGGAGTCCATGTACTAAAACTCTGTCTGCGATCTTGTGGAAGCACCTAGTGACATTAGGGCCATTGTGTAATGCCCCAAACTCTAGGGACCGTTACAGTGTGCCTTGTAACCAGTGCTAAACTCACTAATCGAGTCATTTGGCCAAAATCGTGTAACTAAGTATGATTAACGGTTTAGGGATTAAAATTTTTGGTTAAGATATAACGTTTCATTAGAACGTTTACTGTATACATTAGGATCCCAAAAATATAATTTCAGAGTCTACTACAAGAAAGTATTTACAACAGGCCGATCTAAGTGGCAAACAGGGTTTAACCCTAGTTCCTCTTTCAACCCTCGGTTGTGGCGGTCGAGCAGCCGCATATGTACACATCATCACCTAAGCTCTCCAACTCAAGGATGTTCCAGCTTTCTTTTGCCTTTACCTGTACCACATAGCACCCGTGAGCCGAAGCTCAGCAAGAAAACTTAATATGCTCATGAACAGTAATAACATGTCATCAAGTCATAGGGCACACGCCTAGCAGATATAGCCCTATTACAGCAGGCAACAGATCCACGAAATGTTGAGTATAACACATCAACCAATGACCATAATAGTCATCCAGGACTTTCAAGTAGGTGACAGTCGCAAAAGTCACTGAGTTGGGTCTAACTCCCTTTAGCCTTGTGACGATAGGGTCACTGGGGCTTAACGGACAAGTGAACTATTATTAGTTCAAACAGGATAGGTGCATGGTGAATAGTCACCAACATAACCTTCCTCATGACCATAGGGTCATAACCTTGGAACATCGTTCCCTAGCCATATGACAAGCGGTCACCTGGCTCTGAGTAGCTAGTCCTAGACTAGCCAAGTGCTTATAGGATTCATCGACCTTAGGGTCGGTCCAGCATTAATACCCCATATGAGTCATTCAATGCTGTTATCGATTAGATCTAATCTTCATTCGGCCCTGCGTTCAAGATGCTTATGCCGTTTCTGACTCTTAGGTCAGTGTCCTTGACTAGTCAGTGCCATATACAAGTAAGCCATGCCACCAAACATATATCACATATCCAATATTCGAATACAGGGCATTCAACATGCTTACTTAACAAATACTAGCACAATTAGGATCATGCATAAACACAGAGGCTCAAGCTCTGAACAATATCATACTCAGTATACATAGCATGTCCTAATCACATGTTTCTCATGCATTACATTTTAACATCCAACATGCATCAAGAATAGTCATGCATGTCACATATACACAGGGTGCAATTTTCTTACCTCCGGTTTGAGCGAGAATTAGAACAAGAACGACCCTTGAGAATGATTGATCCTTAATCCTTTAGCGGTCACCTAGTCATAAGCAAATACAATCTCCAATTAATTGAAATCATAAAAGATAGGGTCTTGACCTAAACCCCACTCTCGGGACCTCGAAACATGCCGACATGGTGAGTAGATTCGATCCCGGGCCTTAAGGGTTGAAACCTCGAGCCAAAAACCCTTAAAAACACCCAAAACAGGGTTATGAAGAAATAGGGTAGTGCTATAGCGCCACCCTCCTAGTGCCCCAGCACTCAAGACATAACCAAACCGCCCTAGCCACCTCTGCAGGTAGCGCTGTAGCGCCCTACACTGGGCGCTGTAGCGCTACCTTCAGCCAGCTTCCATCTAGAAATCTCCTCCTTCGATTCTACCATTTCTAACCCAAAACAAAAGCTTCCAAACATCAAATTCAGTCCCAAATGAACCTAAATACCATCCTCACATGTCCCAAACATCACAACCCCAAGAACCCTAGCCAAAACTCCAATCAATTCCCCACTTTCCAACCCAAAAACCAGCTGGAACTTAACTAAGACAACAGAGCAAAAGCAAGAGTTCTAATGGCTAAAAACTCACCTCAATCTCAGCAACAAACCCTCTTCAATGGTGGAGCATAACCCTAGCTTATCCCAGCTTAGTTCCTTGGCTTGATCCCTCAAACAAAGCTTGAAAATCCAAAGAGAAAATGGAGGAAAAAGACCATGGGGAGAGAAGAAAGACAACACTCTGTTTCCCTCTTCTTTCTACAGCCTTAATGGCTTGTATCAATCTCTAAGGGTGAAAAGACCTAAATGCCCTTAGGTCTAAAATAAAGCCTTAATAGCCACCAAGGGCAAAACCGTCATTTCGCACCTATTTCGTTAATCATAATTAACACTCTCCAATTCCCGCTATTCTCAATATTCTCAAACACCAATAATCCATATCCCATTACCCTTTAATTCCCGGTAATGCTCTAATCATTAAAATCACCCCGAGCCCCAAACTTAAACCCGTTATGACCAGACCGAACACTTGCATTTCATGATCGTCTCATGCCGAAAGGCTCGAACAAACCCATATATAATGTTGTACCATTCATAACTCACCCACATGCACAAAAATATACAATTATGCCCTCAACGGGCCAAATGACCAAAATGTCGTTATAATTATAAATACACCCATATGCATGCTTTTATCATCATATAATAATATAATTCACATAAACATGCATATGATCATTAAATAGCATCATAATTCAATTATGGCCCTCCCGGCCTCCTAATTAAGGTCCTAACCCTTATTAGGAAATTCGGGGCATTACACATTGGGTGCAAGTGGATCAACCAGGAGAAACGAGGTGTTGATGGAAATATCGAGATTTATAAAACTCGATTAGTTGCAAAGGGTTATACCCAAAGAGAAGGAGTGGACTATGAAAAACTTTTTGTCTGGTAGCCATGCTCAAATCCATTCGCATCCTCCTATCCATAGCAGCCGCTCTCGACTGTGAGATCTAGCAAATGAACGTCAAGCAACTTTTCTTAATGGAAATCTTGATGAAGTCATTTATATGGATTAGCCAGAAGGATTTGAAGTAGCTGGACAAGAAGGAAAAGTTTGCAAGTTGAATAGGTCTATTTATGGACTTAAGCAAGCTTCTCTTTCCTAGAATCTTAGGTTTGATGAAATAATTAAAACCTATGGCTTTGAACAAAATATTGATGAGTCCTGTGTTTTCCAACTAAAGGCAAATCAAATAGTAGTATTCCTGGTTCTTTATGTAGATGGTATCTTACTCATTGGAAACAATGTTAAGAAATTATCAGATGTGAAGAATTGGCTGAGCACTTAATTCCAAATGAAGGATTTGGGTGAAGCAAGTTATGTTATAGGTATCCAGATCGTCAGGGATAGAAAGAACAGACTCTTAGCTCTATCTCAAGCAACTTACATAGATAAAGTGCTTGAACATTTCTCAACGAAAAATTCCAAGAAAGGACGTTTACTGTCCCGCCATGGAATTCATCTTTCAAAGAAGCAATCTCCCAGACTCCTGAAGAGGAAGATGCAATGAGAAAAGTTCCTTACGCAATCTGCTGTTGGAAGTCTGATGTATGCCATGTTGTGTACTAGACCATATATCTGCTATGTAGTGGGAGTAGTGAGCAGGTATCAGTCAAACCCAGGACTGGAACATTTGACAGCAGTTAAGCATATCCTAAAGTATTTAAGGCAAACTAGGGATTATATGTTAGTCTACAAGGGTTGTGAATAGAACCTTGTTGGCTACAATGATTCAGATTTTCAAACGGATGTCGATGACAGGAAGTCTACTTCTGGAATGGTGTTTACTCTTGGGGGTGGAGCTGTGATATGGAGAGGCATAAAGCAGTTTGCAATCTTGGATTCCACCATGTAGTCTGCATCAGAAGCAGCTAATGAAATAGTCTCACTAAAGAAGTTCTATTCAGATCTTGGTGTTATTCCAGAAATGGACAAGCCGCTTGTGTTGTTTTGTGACAATGCAAGAACGATAGGCAACTCAAAAGAACCTCGTAGTCACAAGAGGAGTAAGCATATAGAAAGGAAGTATCACATTATTCGAGAATATGTGGCCAAGGGAGATGTGAAGGTTATGAAGATTGCAACTGAAGACAATCATGTAGATCCATTTACAAAGACAATCTTGCTACATTTGATAAGCATATCAAGGAAATGGGATTAGTAGAATTAAGGCATTAGTTTCAATTAGTGCAAGTGGGAGTTTGTTGGGATTTTATGCCCTAATTAAAACCAAATTTCTTTGTAATCTAATTTTATTATCAATAAAAGAATAGAAATCATTTTTTGACTTGGTCAATCACTTTGCTCACATGTTTTATTTTCATGATTATTTGTTTAATATAAACTTCTATTAAATCCTGAGAATATAGCTAACCGTATTTATAGTGGAATATAAATATAATTATATGTTCAAAATAAGTTAGTCGTAAGATTAGTCAGTGCACAGGATTTACACTGACTTGCGAATCTACGATATGATCTACTTACACATTGTGGTGTTATGTTCTTTCCAGAACATTAGAAAAGTATATAAGATTAGATGTATTTGTTACATCGGACAAGACCGATATTGACAATTGATAAGATAAGTAAACATACCAGTATTATCTATTCTAGTCATATTATATAGTTGACCATAGGTCAATTCAATCTCAATTCTTAGTTCTCAATATTCTAACTGATTGTATTCTTTGACTTGTTCGTTACTAGCCCATACATACATCTTGGGAACTCAGTAATATAATTGAGTGGGAGTGTTAATCATAGATATGAACATCTATAACTTATGATGAAGAAGTGAAACGATTGTTTCCTTTTAGTTTGGCTCAAGGTGTTAAACGATAGAGATCTCATTTCAAAAATTAAATTAGTTTACCTGAAATAATATCATTTACAAGGAACTAAGTGTTTTAAGGATAGAATACAATGAGGGGTAAAACGGTATTTTAGTCCTATCTCATTGTAGACTATCTATAGAGGATTGAGTGACAAATATGGTTGTAACAATGGATAATTAATAGTGTATCAATATTTGTTATAGTGCGTTGTATGAATTCAAGAGTGCAATTCTGAGGCTTTAGTGGAGTCACGAGGAATTAATAAGTTAGTAAATTTATTTGTCAGATTTATGATAACTTATTGGACCTTGATTTCATAGGCCCATGGTCCCCATTGTACCTTGGATAAAATCATCTAGATAGTCTCAATTAATTGATTTAATTATCAATTAGAATTATCAAAGTTGACCAGGTTAATTTTGGATAGTTTCATAGAGTTATGTAATTTTGAGAAGAATAGAAAAATTAGGGCAGATTTATTAACTAAGATAAATTGGTATCTAAATTAATAAATAAGTTTAAATCAAGGTTCAAATTATAAATAATTAATTTGATAAAGGATTTAAATAATTATTTAATTAATTAAATTAATAGAAAATAATACAGGCCTTGAATATAAGTCCAATGAGCTTATAATCAAATGAGAAATTTCACGGGCCGAAAGCCCATGATAATTTCGACCAAGGGATGTTAATTGGCTATTATTTTATTGATTTTTTAATTTAATAAATGACCTAATTGAGTATATAAAATGAGTGCTTAGAGAGAAGTCAGAGAGACAAGTTCTGATAAGTTCAGAAGTCAAAAACACAAGTTTCTGTTAGTTTTTAGATTCTCTTTAAACATAAGTCATTTTCTAAGCCTCTTTGTTATTTTCTCAAAATTACATAACTCTCTGAAACTATCCAAAATTGACTTGGTCAACTTTGATAATTCTAATTAATAATTAAATCAATTAATTGAGACTATCTAGATGATTTTATCCAAGGTACAATGGGGACCATGGGCCTATGAAATCAAACTCCAATAAGTTAACATAAATTTAACAAATAAATTTACTAACTTATTAATTCCTCGTGAGTCCACTAAAGACTCGAAATTGCACTATTGAATTCATAGAATGCTCTATAAGCAATATAGATACGTTATTAATTATCCATTTTTACAACCATAGTTGTCACTGAATCCTTTATAGATGGTCTACAATGAGTTGGGACTAAAATACTGTTTTACCCCTCATTGTATTTTATCCTTAAAACACTTAGTTCCTTGTAAATGATATTTCAGTAAATTAATATTAATTACTGAAATGAGATCAATGTCATTTAGCACCTTCAACCAAACTTAAATGAAACCATCATTTCACTTCTTCATTAGATGTTATATATGTTCATATCTATGATTAATACTCCCACTGAATTATACTACCAAGTTCCCAAGATGTAAGTATGGGCTAGTTATCTTATCAACTGTCAATATCAGCCCTGTCTGATGTAACAAATACATCCAGTCTTATCTACTTTGCTAATGTGTAAGTAAATCATATCGTAAATTGGCAAGTCAATGTAAATCTTGTGCACTGACTAATCTTAGGACTGACTATTTTGAACATATAATCATATTTATATTCCACTGTGATTACGTCACTATAAATATGATTAGCTATATGCTCGAGATTTAATAGAAGTTTATATTAAACAAATAATCATGAAAATAAAACATTTGAGCAAAGTGATTGACCAAGTCAACAAATAATTTCTATTCTTTAATTAATAATAAAATGAGATTACAAAGAAATTTAGTTTTAATTAGGGCATAAAACCCCAACACTCTATGAATTAATAAAAAAAAAAATTGAAGTTAACTTTGGAGCTTAGGTAATTTTTCAAGAGTGCTTGCATGCACATGCTTTGATATCTATGTCTCTAGAGTGTTCTCTTCTCCTTAAACCTTAAATGCAAGTAAGGAAATGAAGTTTTAGTGGAAAAAAATGTAGAGATTACCTTTATAGATGTTCGGCCAGGATGAGAGAAATAACGTAGAAGACTCACCTTGATTCTCTTATGTTGTAACATAAGCTTAAGCTTGTGAGATACTTCAAGAATTTCTTTCTTTCTTTTTTGTAATAGAGAAGATGGAGTTTTTTTTTTCCTTAGAGAGAATGTGGAGAGAATCAGTGTCTAGTGACAAAATGATCAGCTAAAAATGAAATATAACACCTCAAATTACACCTATTATCATCATATTTTTAATTATTCTCTAATCCTATTATTCCATTAAATGGTGTACAAATCTCATTTTATCACCTCAAATAGCTCTCATATAATCATCCATGTATCCCCTTAATTTTATAAAATAATATTAAATTTTATTTTTAATAAATAGAAACTAAACCATAGAATTCAAGTGGTTTTTACCCACAAAATTACTTTCACATCAAAGTTGCATTTAACCTTTACTACATAGGTTAATTAATTAAATGTGACACCATATTTAAATTACGTGTCACATTTTTATTAAATTTCCTACAGTTTATTTATGGATTTAAAATTCCACACCTAGGCCAAATTACACATTTTTACTAAATGCACATAAAAATTCATTTTTTTCATAAAATTTTCTTAACTTAACCAAACTCCATATTTTATTAATTATTTTCTGCCCAATATATTTTCTCCATAATCATTTGCCCATCAATAACTTATTATTGAAGATTTTTTCCCCAACTAGGGCTATTGGTTCAGTTTGAGACCAAAATTTTATATTTGCTTGCAAACCGCTCTTTTCACACTTTTGGCTAACAAAAACAAATAAAAATTAAACTCCCAATATTTTCATTTTATAAAATAATATTATTACAGGGATAATTGTCTCAGCCCGAGCGTCTCATCGGTACCCAAATGCGGGCTGTTACAACCACTAGGGGACTTGGCCATACATGAATTTTGTAGAATGTCTTGTTAGGATTTATGCCCTAAAAGCATGTTGTTGACTGCTTTTTTCGCTATCAACCAAATCTGAGAATTTAAAGAACATAATAGAAAAGAACACAAGAGTTTTATGTGGTTCGGGCTATAAAAGAGCCCTAGTCCACGAGTCTCTCGTACTTAGTGAGCTTGAAGCTTGTTTAAGCAAGCTCCAGTGGTTGATCTCAGGCAGCGTATATATTGCACTAAGTTATAGAGTTTCTCTCTCTAAAAATTTGAACTCTTTACAATGAGATACCCTAACCCTATTTATAGAGGCTGGGGTAATTAATGTTAATCATCTATCATTAGTACAATTTTCCCCATCCGGGGGTATTAATGTTGAGTTAATATAAGAAAGGAGTGCCCTAAAAGAAAGACTACGACCCACACGAATTCCACGGGGCCCATTGCAGAAAGCCACACACCAAATTTATGGGGAACATATCAGTGACTGTTAGGGTGGGCGCATGTTTGCCCATGTCAGGCGGCGCTGTGGGAAATGTCAATTGTTGAGTGTACGAACTCGACATCACTAATCGAGGTCCAAAAAAAAGTTGTCAAATGATCTTCTAGTGGCCCATGCCTGCAGTGTCTGACACCTGGTAGCCACTCTGAGTCCAAGGACTAGAGTCCTAAACCTTGAAGATGGGCAAGTAATTCTCGAGCGTGCTCTGATATGGAGACATCCCCGCCTCCAGAACTGACCTCGGGACGTGGCCTCACTTGGAGACATCCATGATCTGGAGATTTTCTCGGGACATTGTCTCACTTGGAGACATGCTCGCCTCGAAGACAGACCTCGGGGCATGGCTTCACTCCCATGTCTTGGCCAGACTAGGTTGCCTAAAAGAGTTCACACTCCGAGAACCCCATGACTTGCTTTGCCACCAATCATTCCTAATTTCCACATGTCTGATGGTGAAATCATGGACAACATTTTCCCCCAAGTCTTCACTCGTCTTTAGACAGTAAAGACTTAGACTGAGGAGTAATTCAAAAAGGTCTTTGGGGGGAAACGCTTGGGCTTCCCTTAACTTCACTCTGAAAAGTCACGCCACATGTTGACTCCCTATTGTTGGGCCCATCAATCTGTGCAATTACTGAGGAGTCCATTCCACTACCCAAAACGTCTAATTCATACCCTAGGTGTCTTTTCACTCCATACCCAAGGTATTCTTTTCCCATGTTAATAATTGTGACCCATGACTTTTGGGTCCTGGCCTGTAATGCCCCAAATTTCCTAATAAGGTTTAGGACCTTGACTAGGAGGTCGGGAGGGCCATAATTGATTTATTATGCTATTAAATGATTATATGCATGTTTAGGTGTGTTAAATATGCATGCGAACCCATTTTTGCTTAATTGGGTGATTTTCATATTTTGGCCATTTCGGGCATATTTGGCATATATGTGATATGTGTGTGATGCTTCATTATTATTTGGTTATGATAGGGTTACTCAGCACAAGACGATCCTAGGAGGTAAGCTAGTGGGAAAGTCACAACGAGATTTATACTTGACTCGGAGTAAGTCAAGGGGTATTTAGCATTACTGGGTTATTGGGTAATGGGAATACATATTTGATGATAAACTGGGAGTTAGTAAGACCAGGGAGAAATTTTAGAGGTTTTGACTATTTTTCCCCCGGGGATGTTTTCAGGACCCCGAACATTAGGATTTGTTTGAGGCTACTTAAGCTTGAAGTAACCTATTAAGAAATAAAAAGAATGTTCAGAATGTTCTCTCTCCTTCAAAGTTCCATTTTTGTCTCCCGATGGTATTTTCGAAGAAAACTTGAGTTCTAGGACTCGGATTCAAGCGAGGATCGAGGCATAGTGATTCTAGGGATGATTAGAAGCTTATTAACCAAAGAATTTAGTTGGGAAACAACTCTATTGGAGGTAATTCATGTTTTAAGTTCTAAGTTTTTAAAGATTCTAAGCTTGAATTGGACATTGTGTTTTGATGAGTTCTTTATTGAATTGAAGGTTGGGTTTTGTTGATTTTGGATCATAGTGATGCTTGAGAACTTTGATTTTGGGATTTGGAGATGTTTGGATAGGTTTTGGGAAGGATTTTTAAATGTTAAAAATGAAGAAAAATGGCTGGTTCAAGGTTGGGTCGCGACCCTATTCTAGGGCGCCGCGTCCCAAGCTTGCTGATGGAGGAGGTAGGCTCTGTCAGGGTGGCGGGCCGCGGCATGGTGTATGGTGGGCCGCGACACTTAAAGGAATTTTTGCCCAGAATTGTGTTTTTGTTATGGGAACTTAACTCTAAGGGCCTGGGATTGATCCTACTACCTAGTTGAGTGGGATTCGATGTCCCGGAGGCTTGGAATCAGGATCGTGTTTGTGGCTTTTTTATTGGTAACCTGTGCTTGAAAGGTAAGAAAACTGCACCTAGTATGTCATGCATGTGATGCATGAGAAACATGTGGTTAGGGCATGCCATGAATGTTGAATACGAGATTGATCAGAGTTTGAGTCTCTATTTTTTTGCATGATCCTAATTATGCTAGAAATTGTTCAGTAAGCATGCTGAATGCCCTATATTCGGATATTTGACATATGATATATGCCTGATAGCATTGCTTACTTGTGCTTGGCACTGACTTCGTAGTCAGAATCGGCAATGGTGTCATAACTAGCTGTGAAGTTGTGACTCACTAGTCAAGTTCGACAGTAGTTTTGAGCACTGGTCATATGTTACTGGCCTAAGAGTCAGGAGCGGCATAAGCGTCATGAATGCATTGAAATATTAGATCTAATCTAAATCTTGATTGAATGACTCATTATGAGCATTAATGCCGTACCAACCCCAAGTTCGATGAAAAACTATAAGCGCTTGTCTAGTCTATGACTAGTTACTCAGAGCTAGGGCCAGAAGGTATAGGTGACCATATCATCACATGGCTAAGGGTACGGAACCCACACTAGTGACTGGTTCATTAGTCACTCATCTAAGGGTGCAAATCCCATGTTAGTGACTTGTTTATTAGTCACACATCTAAGGGTGCAGATCCCATGTTAGTGACTTTCTTATCAGTCACTCATCTAAGGGTGTAGATCCAATGTTAGTGACTTGCTTATCAGTCACTCATCTAATTGTCCAGATCCATGTTAGTGACTTGTTTATTAGTCACGCATGTAAGGGTGTAGATCTCATGTTAGTGACTTGCTTATCAGTCACTCATCTAAGGGTGCATATCCCATGTTAGTGACTTTGATTAGGGCTATAAGCCCATCATGGTTATCGGAACCACCAGTGTTAAATCACTCATCTTATTAGGATTGACTTAATAGTCATCCACTCAGGAGCGCAGGATTCTTTATCCTGGATACCCCATCATTATTTGAACTTATTTGCATGCGTGATTATAGCTATTATTGCTAGGCATGCACTTTATAATTTGATGACATGTTATTATTGTTCATGAGCATATTGAGTTTTCTTGCTGGGCTTTAGATCACGGGTGATATGTGGTCCAAGTAAAGGCAAAAGAAAGTTGGACCATCCATGAGTTGGAGAGCTTAGTTGACGATGTGTACATATGCGGCTGCTCGACCGCCACGGCGGAGGGTTGAAAGAGGAACTAGGGTTAAATCCTGTTTTGCTGCTTAGATCGGCTGGTTGTAGATATTTTCTTGTAATGAACCTTTAAATTGTATTTTTTGAAATCCCAATGTATACATTAAACATTTTAGAGAAACATTATATCTTAACCAAAAATTTTAACCCTAAACCGCTAATCATACTTAGTTACTCGATTAAGGCCAAATGACTCGATTAGTGAGTTTAGCACTATTTAAAATGCACACAGTAACGATCCTTGGAGTTTAGGACGTTACATGACCGTTGGATTGTTCTCAAATGCCTATGTCGTAGGTAATCCGATGATCGGGGTGGGGTTGCACCCCCCAAGTTCTATGAGTATAAACTCTTGATAACCGCCCCTCAGCAAGAACTCTTACCGTTCAAAATACAAAATGATGAGGACACCAAGACTAAAGATCCAAGTCTAGTTCCAGTTGGTCTGGTGACTAGGGCGTGAGCCAAAAGACTCAGTTTAGGAGCTTGATGAGTCTTATTGTATTTTATCATCTTGTATTTTTTATTTAGTCTTTGTTTTTTTGTGAAAAGTCAAACACTTGACTTGTGTGAGTCCAAGAGTCCTTTTGTCTTTAATTTTGGTTTTCATTAGGAAGACAAAGGGTTGTCTTTAATTTTCGGTTTTCATTAGGAAGACAAAAGGATGTCTTTAATTTTCAATTTTTAGGAAGACAAAGGGGCTTGTCTTGATGTAATTTTCGGCTATATAAGGCCTTGAAAACATTTGGAAAAATAAAATTATGTGGAATGAAAATTGTGAGTGTTTTTCTTCTTGAGTTCTTGAAGAAACTTTTGAACTTATCAAGGGGTTCCTTGTGGCGTTCAACCTGACTTATCAAACGGATTCCCATCCCCGTTTGTGGCGTCTTCCTCATACCAAGGTTCGTGCTTGGTTAAGCATTGGGTCGCGGTTCTTCATCCCCAATTTCGTGTGTTCTTGGTGGCTGTTCCATATTTGGTGTCGGGTTTCATCACAGTGTTGGTGTGGTTCGTATCAGTTGGTATCAGAGATTAGGATCATCCGGTTTGGCCTATCCTTTTTTTCTCATTTGTGTTTCTGTTCGTATTTCAATATTAGGTTTTCTGAAAAAAAAAAAAAAAGTCATCATCTAGTCGTGTTCTTGAGTTCTTTGTCCTTGATCTTCTTGTGAAATCCGAAACAATTATAGTTAGTTTCCTTATTTAAATTGTTTCCTTGTTGAATCGTTTCCTTGTTTCATTGTTTCATTGTTTCCATTATTTCTTTGTGAAATCCCTTGAAATCCGAAACTAGTTGATATTGCTAAGTCCGAATCTGTTTTCTTTTTATTTCAATTCAAGTTCGAATCTATTTGTTGTCAAATTCATTTGTTTTCCCTTGTTTCAATTGTTTTTGTGTTGTGAAATCCGAAAGTACTCTAGAGCCACAAATTAGTATTGTTGATTTCAATTCATTTGTTTTCCCTTGTTTCAATTGTTTCTTGATGAAATCTGAAATTACTCTAGTGCCACGGATTGATTGTGTTATTTTCTTTACTAGTTGAGAAATCTGAGATCGTTTTGGGCCACGGGTTGTTTGGATCTCTAATATTGGTTTTGGGGAATATTGGTTCTCTGTTATTGGGCGTGTACCACAGATTGTATTGGGAGTATTGGTTTTCACAGATTGGTTTTCATGCTAATAGTTTGTTCTTGAATCTGTTTTAGTAACACAGGTTGCTTGGGTTTTGGGTTGGCTCTTTGGTATTTGTTTTATTTTTTTTCTTTTCCCTTTTCAGAAATTCGTATCTGGTTTCTCAAATTTGAGAGGTTAAAAAAAAAATAATAATAATTTTGTTCTATTCTTGATCCCTATGGTCTAGAGGCCTTTTTGCCAAAACCCCATACAAGTGTTCCAAAAATCATCAATTTTCGCCAATTTTTCATCGGTTTTCGTTTGGTTTGTTTGGTAGGATTGGCTGCTTGAACCTCCATATCACCGTTTCATTAGTTTTCAAAAGTCTTAAAGAAGAATATGAGTGGAAAAAGGCAGAGGTGTGAGCTTATTTGAGGGTAAAAGCCATCAAAGTTGAGTGAAACACGAGTGGACTTGAGTGACATTTTTTGAGTGACATTTTTTGAGTGAAAACACGTGAGGGAGTGTGGTGAGGTCTTTTTCTATAACTGTTCTAACCTTATTTTTGCAGATTTTCAATCATGTCACAAAATACAGAAAGAAATGCAGGCAATGACGCTCCACCACCTACAGTTCCAAATCTACAAATTGAAGCTTTAATGGGGGAGATAAGGAGGATGTTGAGGGAGGAGTGTGAACAAATACATGAGAGGTTGGATAGGGTAGAAGAGGGAACACAACGGAGGCCACGGAGGAATAGGATGCACCAAAGGGAGGATGAGAATGAAGGGGATTTGGAAGGGGTAATTTCTGATGATGAGTTTGATAGGATGTTGGCGGGTAACCATAGGAGGTATGGCGGGGATAGAGAAGCTAGGAACCGGGTAGATAATTATTTGGGAAATATCAAAATGAGAATTCCAGCATTTCAGGGAAAGAGTGATCCTGAAGCATACCTTGAGTGGGAGAAAAAGATGGAGCTAGTTTTTGATTGTCATAACTACTCCGACATGAAGAAGGTAAAACTTGCTGCCATTGAGTTTACTGATTATGCTATTGTTTGGTGGGATCAGTTGTACATCAACAGGAGGCGGAGTGGAGATCGTCCTATTGACACATGGGAGGCAATGAAGAGGGTGATGAGGCGACGGTTTGTACCACCTCATCATTATCGAGATCTGTACCTTAAGTTGCAGGGTCTTTGTCAAGGCTACAGAAGTGTTGATGAGTATTACAAGGAGATGGAGATGGAGATGGCTATGATTAGAGCCAATGTTGAAGAGGATCGGGAGGCAACCATGGCAAGGTTTTTGAATGGGTTGAACCGAGAGATTGCTCATCCGATTGAGCTACACCATTATGTGGAATTAGAAGATTTGGTGCATATGGCAATCAAAGTTGAGAGGCAGCTCAAGAGGGGTAGTACAAGTTCAAATCCGAGACAAATCCCACAAAATTCAAGTGCAACACCTTGGCGGTCGAACTATCCTAAGAAGGAAGAAGACCAACCTACTTCATCCTTTACACCAAAACCAGCCACGACCCCTCAAGGTAAAACAGCCCCTACTTCGTCCCGTTCTAGTGAGATAAAGTGTTTCAAATGTCAGGGGCGAGGACACATAGCTAGCCAATGTCCAAACAAGAGAGTTATGGTGATTCGAGAAAGTAGCGAGCTCGATTCTGAAGATGAAGATGATCTTGCTGACATACCACCATTGGAAGATGCTTCTATCGATGATGAGGAGTTTGGGGCAGAATCTGGTGAGATGCTTGCACAAGTCACACGACGAGCCTTGAATTTGCAAGCAAAAGAAGAGGAAGAAGAGGTGCAGCGGGAGAACATCTTTCACACTCGTTGTCATGTGAAAGACAAGGTATGTAGTGTGATTATTGATGGAGGTAGTTGTACTAACGTTGCTAGTTCTTCCATGGTTGAGAAGCTGGGGCTCCCAACGCTTAAACATCCTTGTCCATACAAGTTGCAGTGGTTGAATGATAGTGGTGAAGTGAGGGTTACAAAACAGGTGCTGGTATCATTTCGAATTGGCAAGTATGAGGATGAGGTATTGTACGATGTGGTTCCCATGCAAGCTGGACACCTCCTTCTAGGAAGGCCTTGGATATTTGATCGGCGAGTCCAGCATGATGGCTTCACCAACAAGTACTCATTCACGTTCCGTCAATGAACAATCACTCTAGCTCCATTGACGCCAAAGCAAGTATATGAAGACCAAGTGAGGTTGCAAAAATTGAGTGATAAAAAAAAATTGAGTGAGCAAAAGAAGGAGAGTGAAAAGATGAATGAGAGTGAGAAAAAAGAGAGACAAAGAGAGAAAAGGGTCGAATCAAGTGAGAGAGAAAAGAAAGAGAAGAGTTCTATCAATGAGGGAAAATTAGAGAGAAAACAAAATAATTTTTATGCAAAAAAAAAGTGAGGTTAAGGAGGCTCTTTTAAACACTAACCAACTTGATGCTAACAAGGGTCGTCACATGCAGGTATTTGAGGAAAGAGCGATTCCCAGCACAAAGACGTTCCAAATTGCTACCTCGAGGAGATGGTCCATTTCAAGTGCTAGAAAGGATCAATGACAAAGCCTATAGACTCGATTTACCAGGTGAGTATACTGTTAGTGCTACTTTTATTGTTTCTGATTTGAGTCCTTTTGATGCAGGTGAAGATTTGAGGACAAATCCTTCTCAAGAGGGGGGGAATGATGAGGACACCAAGACTAAAGATCCAAGTCTAGTTCCAGTTGGTCTGGTGACGAGGGCATGAGCCAAAAGACTCAGTTTAGGAGCTTGATGAGTCTTATTGTATTTTTTCATCTTGTATTTTTTATTTAGTCTTTGTTTTTTTTTTGTGAAAAGTCAAACACTTGACTTGTGTGAGTCCAAGAGTCCTTTTGTCTTTAATTTCAGTTTTCATTAGGAAGACAAAGGGTTGTCTTTAATTTTCGGTTTTCATTAGGAAGACAAAAGGATGTCTTTAATTTTCAGTTTTTAGGAAGACAAAGGGGCTTGTCTTGATGTAATTTTTGGCTATATAAGGCCTTGAAAACATTTGGAAAAATAAAATTATGTGGAATGAAAATTGTGAGTGTTTTTCTTCTTCAGTTCTTGAAGAAACTTTTGAACTTATCAAGGGGTTCCTTGTGGCGTTCAACCTGACTTATCAAACGGATTCCCATCCCCGTTTGTGGCGTCTTCCTCATACCAAGGTTCGTGCTTGGTTAAGCATTGGGTCGCGGTTCTTCATCCCCAATTTCGTGTGTTCTTGGTGGCTGTGCCATATTTGGTGTCGGGTTTCATCACAGTGTTGGTGTGGTTCGTATCACAAAATCTCCAGAACTCTCTCTTCTCTCTCAAGCTTCTCAGTCCTTCAACCGTTTATGAGCTTGTTCTGCAATTTTGGACGGTTAGCGAGAATCGACTTATTTATGGGTGAACGATAAGCGAATCTTCAGTGTTTGAACTCATTTAAGCAATTATCCACATTATATCTCGAGTAGTATTACTAGTTTTGTGTTTGCGTTGAGCTTAATTTGAGAGATTAGATGCATGGTTAGGAACAGGCTTTTTGTGGTACTCGAGGGGCTACTTTTACCTTCTATTGATCTTTTTAGGCACATTTTGGTGTTAGGTGTTGTCAAAATGGCCTACTACACGTTGTGGGAAACTTTTGCATTTCTTGACATTCGACATGAATCTGGAAAATTCCTAGCTTCCGGCAGTATTCATAATTTCTGGTGGTGTTCTCCGGTGCAAAATTTTAAGCCTCGTGGACACCCCAAGCCCTTATAAATTCTTTCCTCTTCTCCCCAAGCAATAGCCTTAGGAATTCTTGTTTTGACCCATCATTCTTTGGGCCAAGGCACTAACTGCTTGGTATGTTGTTTCAGATGTCTGAGGAGCTCCATCAACTACACAAACAGGGGATCTACCCCTTCGACGATGAGATCTTACAGATGGCCCATGAAGCTGGGCAACACCTTGAGAAGGGGAAATAGGTGGCTGGTAGTAGTCAATCCCTCGTAGTACAAGAAGACCCCTTCGATTGGCATCATGGAGAAAGAAGCCGATGCAAGTCCGATGCCAATGGAAAAACCCAACACCACGCGGGGTTCGAGGCTGAGGCAATCCCCAACACGCTTCAACACCGAGGTGCTTTGGAGAAGATTCTCAACCATTATGGGGTGGATACTCGTGAGATGTTGGTGCACTTGTCTCATGAGAACGAGAGGGCGCATGAGAGTATCCACAGACTTGGGCCCTGGAATGCCTCTCATCTCCAAACTGGCGCAACCCTGCCATTGCACCAGTACTATGTCAACTTCCTCAAGTTCATTGGCATAGCCCCTTTCTAGTTGTCCCTGAATGAATATCGGGTGCTGGCTAGGCATTACATTCTGTATGGGAGAAAAAACTGGCCCACACCTTCCCCAGCTGAGATACTGTCCATCTACAGCTTTCGTTAGTACCAAAAGAAAGGGGACCAGGATGGGTACTACACCCTGATGAAGCACAAAATCCTAGGGAAAGGTTACAAGGCTTTGAGTGGCAATGAGAACCATGCTCGGGACTACAAGGATCATTTCTTCTAGGTGAGTGGTTTCCTAACGAGGACCAATCCCACCATACTCCTAGACTTTGCTATAGTTGGTAAGCACTTTTGTCATCGCATATTTTCGTCTAATAGTTTCTCGCTCGTAAATGATCCTTAATCTTACAACGTCTCATTTCAAGCCCCTATCATCGTATACAATTCATTCATTCCTTCGACTAAACGTTTAAGGCAATGAACACTATCCTTGACGAGGAGTTGGATCTCACCTTCCTCGTTATTGAATGTGGGCTACTACGGGAGGGGTAGAGTATAAGCCTGGTTGTCCTCACCTGATTTCGGGACTCGAAGGAATTACGCCACGAGGCGAGGCTCACACAGATTATATGGCGGCTATGCGCAATTTATATACATGCAACACTTTCGTGAGGAGCATGCAGAGAGCGTTCTCGCCATCAAGGCCTCTGCAAAGGCAAAGGAAGATGAAGAGTTCGAGGTGGAGCTCAAGGCGGCGATCTAGTTATCTTCCATGCCTTAAGGTTATCCTCAATAGTTCTTCATTATGATAAGCACGTAGGGGAGGGAACTAATCCCGACCATTCTTAATTTTTTCCCTCGCTTATCGAGTGTGGGCAAATCTCGAGGCGTCGGTGATCCAAAGACGAGTATCAAGACTATCAAGACCTCATCGACTTATTCCTCCGCAATATAAGGAGAAAGAGACACTCCCAAGGTCTTGTGCCATTCGACGAGGTGACATCTATGCACGCCACTTGGTTTTTTGAGTATGAGACCAACCTTATGCAGGAGATGGGTCAACTCATCCATGAATTCGCTCATTCCTTTATTCACTCGGAGGAGCCTGATCATTGTGGGGCTCCCGTGGAGATTTGTATTTAGTCATGCATTTTTATTTGTTTTCACTGCATTTCTTTCCTTCTGAGGATTTAACCAGTTTGTTTCCTTTGTGCAAAAAGCATGGCCTTGTCCAAATTGGTTAGGTCGAACGTCAAAGAGTGTCGGGACCCTCTTAGATTGATCTCGCGGTGGTGTCAACCATGGCGTCCACTCCCTCTGATGCTGCAACTCCATACCCAGTGGCCCCAACAACCCCTGAAGCTGCTCCACCGATCTTCACCCTGAGGATGGTGGCTCAGATGAGGTCATTGACCTCGAGGTTTCCTCCCCTCAAGATGGTGAATCCTCAAGGAAGGGTAAAGAAACCCTTCTAAGGTGCGTGACTCCCCTTCAGTTAGGGCACCTCGATTAATAGTCCTCCTTGAACACTATGATGGGGAAGACTTAAATAAGCATAAGTGGGTTGTTGAGTACTACAACACCCATATCGATGAGGGAAGCAAGGACTTCAAAATCCTTGCTGAGTTCCTACACGAGGATTGACCAAAGGATCTTGTTGCTCCTACTAGCCTCGAGGAGTTGGAGCCTCTCCATGCGGGGAGAGTAGGAAAGAAGACTACTTCGCTCTCCACGAAGCTCTTCCAAGGGATGGTGGGGTCCCTGTGCGAGTTTCCTTCTTACAACCTCACCCATTGTAGCAACAATAGTTGTAACACCCTACAACCCTAGAGTCATTACCATGTGATTTTAAAATGTGCCACTAGCTCGTTAATCAAGGTTTTAGCCCAAAAAATGCGATTAAATTAAAGTGAAGACTCAATTAATGAAACCTTAAGAGAAATTGTTTGGACATTCATTAAAACTGTAAAAGTGTTACATTGGGATCCCAAAACATTGTTTAAAACATATTTACAACTCTAAAGTTATTATACGTTGACCTAGATGACAAAACTATTTATAGCACATTCCTCAAAACTACCCCAGTCGTGGCGACCAGATAGGCCAAACATGTACACGCCGCTCCATGCCCTCAAACTCATGCTTGGTCAGCCTTTCCGCTGCCCTTACCTTCACCATAGAGCACCTGTGAGCCAAGGCCCAACAAGAAACTCCAAACAAATAGCATATAACAGTTTATCACAATAAACACATAACATAAATTATAACGTCTTGACTTTGTTATTAAGGCTAAGTGCCTTGATTACGGTACTTGGAGGGCATAATAAGATTTATATGTAAAATTAGTGGAATATATGTATGATTATGCGATATAAATGTTTTATATGGTATAGTGAATGTTTATGTGTATTAAAAATGCACGTAGGCCCATTCTTGGAATTGGGGCATATTTGTAATTTTTGACCCGTCGATGGTATATTTGTATTATGTATGCGTTATCAGTGAGACCACAATATTGTGGAGATATTTTTTAGTTGTTGGGTCTGAGGTGATCGTAGTGAGCGGAATAACAGAATAGTCACAATGGGGTTAAATACCACGCTCGGGGTGAGACTAGGGGTATTTTGGGAAACATAGTGAATATTCAGGATCTATCGGGTAACGAGTAGTTATTTGGATATTAATTGGGCATGTCTGGATATATTTGGAAATTTATAAGACAATTTAAGGATTAACGGGAAATGTGGCTAATGACTGTTTTTCCCGTGGGGCCATTAAAGAATAAGCTATGCATAACGGGCATAGTGGTCTTGTGTCCAAAGAGTGGACTTGGCCTTAGGCACTAGTAGGCTGTAGAAGCTTAAGGAAATAAGATTAGAACAAATACACTCAACCTCCCTTTTTCTCTCTCTCAGCTTTGTCTTTTCCCTTGAAGTGGTGAGGATTCCTTGAATTCTTGAGGTGATAGCTGGGGAATTAGAGCTAAGATTGGGGTTATGGTAGGCTGAGGTCGGAGAGAATCAACTAAGGTAAGGTAAATTCTTGAAGCTCTTCTGAATTTTCTGTTTAGTTATAGTGAGAGGTTGAATTTCTGATTCTGAATTTGTGTTAGAGTTTTTGTTTGGTAGTTGGGATGGCGGTACTGCTTTGGGTGTAGGATTGAGGAGTAGAGGCTTAATTCTAGGTTTAGTTTATATTTGGGGTGAATTCATATTGTTTTAGCTTGGAAAAACGTAGGGGAAACATTGGAGATTTCTAGGTTTTGGGCTTGAGTCACGACCCTATTCTTCAGGCACCACGACCCATGTGTGCGAGAAGGCCTTGGGGTTCCCTGAAGTTTCCCAAGCGCCACGGCGTAGGTTAGGCCGCGTCGCGGCCCGTGTCTCCTAGAAGAGACAGCCTTGGGGCTCTTTGAATTGTAGCGTGTCAAGGTCCTTAGGCCTGGGGCCGCGACTCTAATTGAGAGAGATAGCCAAATCATGTTTTTAGGCTCGAGAACTCAAACCTAAGTGCTCAGGTAGGATTCTACTACCCGAATTAGTATAATTTGAGGTCCCGGATGCTAGTGTGTTATTCTGAAGATTTTAATTGGTTTAGGTTTTAATGGTGATCCATTATCGCTTTTTGACTATGTTAACCTTTAAGGCTTGGGATTGAGGATCATGCTCGGGAGCACCTCACACCTTCAGCTCAGGACACGAGGTAAGAAAACTATACCTGGGTTTTGATTGGGGCTCCGACCCCTGTTAATAAATATGACTATGACTATATGTGAGAATATGGTTTTAACTGTGTTGAGAATATTGGTAGGGCATGCTTCTATATGGTGCCTCCGATGTCTTGTTTTCCAATGTATATTTGTAATTATATCTATTATGAAGATTGGCCTAAAGGCGCTGGGGGCTAATTGCAAGTGTGCGGAACGCAGCCCGGTCTAAGCTTGTCGGGGTCGGCTATAAGACTATAGGACTTGGCCTGAACGTTATACAAATAAATAGAAGTGATGATTGTATTTTACTAACTATATTGATTGTTGTAAATTTTATTATGTGTTTGACCGAGCAGATTATCACCGCTTTGTTTATTGCGTATATCCTAATTGATCTAAGTCTACTGTTTATATACTGTTGCTTATATGTGCCTGTTGCTTTAAGTTTTCTTGCTGAGCCTTGGCTCATGGGTGCTATGTGGTGCAAGTAAAGGAAAGGGATAGCCGGACCAGCCGTGAGTTAAGGAGCTTCAGGGAAGGTGTGTACATATGCAGCCTACTCGAATGCCACGGCTGGGACAACCTAGGAGGAACTAGGGTTGAACCATGTTTTGTCGCTTAGGACGGCTAATTTGTACTCCATTTGTCTTTTATAAGGCTGTAACCATTTTTTGGGATCTTGTGTATCAACTTAATACTTTTAATGAAAAATAATAACTTTGTTGACCAAACTTTTTAATACCTATTCTTGACATAGTCTTTAATTACAAATTGAAGTCCAAATGACTCGCTTAGAGAGTTAGGCACTATTTCAAACACATAGTGTAACGATCTTGTCTAACCAGGGGTTACATAAATAGATATAACAAATAATTCAAATAACGGTCTAAGCCCATTAAGGTGCTTTACCAGGCACCAGGTTCACGGTCTTCACCGAGCAGGTGAGTACAACACCCTAGATGACCATGCCATGGAGGTCTGCATTCAACATGCTTATTTTCGTTTCAGGCCCTTGTTGATTTCAGCCTTTTCCGATCATTCATAAACACATAAACATGACATAACAATTACCAACATTCATACATGACACTAAACACAGATAATCGGG